>NC_092728.1:100078785-100378785 GCF_047496885.1 Scyliorhinus torazame | reverse complement strand
AATGAAGAGGTATGTTCCAGAAACACATATATAGACAAATTCAAAGATGCCAAACAATGCTTGGAATGCGACCATTAGCAGGTGATTAAATCTTTACAGATCCTACCAATAGGAAGATATTTACCAATACCTTTTGATCCCTTACAGTGATATAACCTGTAGTTTACCAGCATTTTGTCTTGTATTCCTATTGGCTTTCTCTTCTGAGCAGTCTCAGCACCTTTTGTTAGTGCACACCGAAGAACATCTACCATATACATGTCACCCTAATCTATCTGGATCCCCCTGTTTGACTTCTGTTCTTCAGGAAAGGTGGAGCTAGAAATAATGTCCCTCGTTCTAAAACAGTGTACTCTTGAAGAACTCCACAGGGATGGCTGTTAGTATATGCTAAATATTACAATTGATGCAATGCTACGAATATAGAGAAACCTTAAGATCAATTGCCAGATTATTAACACAGCAATGCAGTTCCTTAGAGCCCACTAATCTGATATTTGGAAACAGAAGACTTTCTTTTCCAGATCTGGGAGCTGTATGACTCATGACTGCAGTGCCCACGGACATTTCAAAATGTGTTAAAGGTTATTGGTTTTGAATACGATGGAAATTACAAGTCTAATTGCATAAAGTGGGAGCTTTTTGCTTGGCATGGTGCTGCTGAATGAAGGAGTATAAAATTTCCTTGTGTGAAATTGGTTATGAATAAGAAAAATCCCCTTATCATGCCAATTTTTCCATTTGATTTACTCGCCTCCTGCTAAAATGGGATGCTCTGCTTGGTGGAGCACAAAGGGGATTGAAAAATACTGCTTTGGGTTATAGATTTCATGTTATGCTTTCAGTTAAATAGTCCCAATTATATGGTGTCCAACCAGATCCAAAGGCAAAGCGATGAATGATAATTTAAATTATTGAGTTTTTGCTTAATTGATCATGTGTCTGAATCTTGGGCAAACAAGCAATGTCACAGAAATAGGCTCCAGCTAGTGATAAGATACAGTATTCTGACTCTTCTGTTACAAAAGTTTTTAGATACTTCTTTTCCATTTGATGTGAGAATAGGTTTCAGTACATGTCTTTGAATCTCATGGAGTTGTCTCAACACTGTTTAATTATATTTTATAAAATACTAATTGCTGCAGATGCTGTAAATATGAAGTGTAAACAGAACATGCCAGGCAGCATCTGTGGAGAGAGAGAAACGGGTGCCTGCAGCTCTTCCAGTGTGTGGCCTTTTGTCAGGACTGGAACATGTTGCGGGTGTGTAGCAGGGTTTAAGCAAATATAGAATTGGGAAAAGGAGAGAAAATGGGGCAAGGTCGAAATGGAAAGTCCATGATAGGGTGGAAGGCAGAACTGATTTAACAAACCGAATCATTGCCTCCCACAGTCCAAAGCTCCTGCATCTGGAAAATTGGGAGCAGTGGTTCTGATCTGAAATCATTGGAACTGAATGATTCCATTGAACAGTATGGGAGACCGATGACAGCAAGGCCAGAGTGAAATAGAGTTTTAAAAATAAAAAAAATTTAAAAAAAAATTCCAATTAAGGGACAATTTAGCGTGGCCAATCCACCTACTCTGCACATCTTTGGGTTGTGGGGGCAAAACCCATGCAAACACTGGAAGAATGTGCAAACTCTACACGGACAGTGACCCAGAGCCGGGATCGAGCCTGGGACCACGGCGCCATGAGGCAGAGGTGCTAACCACTGTGCCACCGTGCTGCCCTAGAGTGGAATAGAGTTGAAACTGAAGCTTGGGGGCCTGCTTGCAGACTGTAAGGAGTGATTGGCCTCTTGCACTGTAGGGATTCTATAATTCTAAGGCATTTCTCAACCCAGAGTCAATGTCGGTCAACGTGAACAAGATTGATCAGTGCTCTTTCGTGCACTTGCATTGAGTAACTGCTCAACAAAGGACCTGCAGACAGCAATGATGTGTGAGAAGTTGATTAATTTTTGGAGTTGAATGGGAGAGAAAAAATTAGCAAAATGTTGCGAAATTCCTTTTTTCCAAATGTGCTGTCATCTTCAGCCCTGACGAAGCATATAGGGCTTCAGTTTAACTTGCAAACCATGGGACCTCCAACAATGAAGCACTCTGCACTGGACTGCAGTATTGCTAGTCTCCTGTTGCTTAATATACTTAATGTAGGCTTCAGTGACTTGCAAATTAACTAACAAAGCAAGGTGGAACGATATTCCTGGTTCTTGTGTCATGCCTGGCATTTTGGCTGGTCTCCAATTCCAGGAAGGTACAGCTCTAGTGCTGCTTCCTTTTTCTGCCTCCATGACAGCACTGTAGCACAAGTGGCTCGCACTGTGGCTTTATAGCACCTGAGTCCCAGGTTTGATTCCCCGCTGGGTCACTGTCTGTGCGGAGTCTGCACGTTCTCCCCATGGCTGCGTGGGTTTCCTCCGGGTGCTCCGATTTCCTCCCACAGTCCAAAGACGTGCAGGTTAGGTGGATTGGCCATGATAAATTGCCCTTAGTATCCAAAAAAGTTAGGAGGGATTGTTGGGTTACGGGGATAGGGTGGATGTAAGGGCTTAAGTGGGTCGGTGCAGACTCTACGGGCCAAATGGCCTCCTTCTACGCTGTATGTTCTATGGTATATAGCAGAGATTTTGAAACTGCGCGTCACGACCTACAAGTGGGTCGCGGGTGGATGTCAGGAGGGTCACAGAGCGATTGGTCACGGTGATCGCAGAATAGCGCCTACTCATAGTCGACATGTGTGGACCAGGACATGTTTTTGATGATGTGCACATCTAGGAATTTGAAGCTGTCAATTATCTTCACGCGACCGGCATTTAAGTGGAGAATGCTGGCCGCGTATGACCTAGAATGCTGGCCACGACTGATCTTTGATTGGATTGGTTTGTTGTCATGTGTACCGAGGTACAGTGAAAAGTATTGTTTTGCGTACAGCTCAAACAGATCATTCTGTACATGAAAAGAAAATATACAATAGGGCAAACATAAAATTCACAATGTAGTTACATAGACACAGGCATCGGGTGAAGCATCAAGGAGTGTAGTACTATTCAGTAGAGAAGATGTGTGGCGAGATCAGATCAGTCCATAAGACTATCAGTCCTTATGATGGTTGTTTAGGAGTCTCGTCACAGCAGGGAAGAAGCTGTTTTTGAACCTGTTAGTGCGTGTTCTCAGACTTTTGTATCTCCTGCCCGATGGAAGAAGTTGGAAGAGTGACTCAGCCGGGTGGGAGGGGTTTTTGAGTATGCTGCCTGCTTTCCCAAGGCAGCTGGAGGTGTAGACAGAGTCAGTGGATGTGACATGGGTTTGTGTGATGGTCTGGGTGATGCTCACAACTCTCTGTAGTTTTTTCTGGTCTTCAGCTGAGCAGTTGTCATACCAGGCTGTGATGCAGCCAGATAGGATGTTTTCCCAGTGATGCACCTGTAAAAGTTGGTAAGAGTCAATGTGAGTTTCCTTAGTTTCCTGAGGAAGTATAGGCGCTGTTGTGCTTTCTTGGTCGTAGCATCGACATGGGTGGACCAGGACATGTTTTTGGTGATGTGCACATCTAGGAATTTGAAGCTGTCAACGATCTCCACTCGACCCCATTGATGCAGACAGGGGCACAATGATTTGCTTCCTGAAGTCAATGACCAGCTTTGCTGGCATTGAGGGCGATATTGCTGTTGTTAAATCATTCCACTAAGTTTTTTTTATCTCCCTCCTGTATTCTGACTCATCGTTGTTCAAGATCCGACCCACTACGGTCGTGTTGTCAGCAAACGTGTAGCTGGAATTGGAGCCAAATTTTGCCACACAGCCGTGTGTTTAGGGGGCTAAGTATGCAGCCTTATGGGGCCCGGTATTGAGGACTATCGTGGAGGAGGTGTTGTTGTTGTTTATCGTTACTGATTGTGGTCTATGGGGCATGAAGGCGAGGATGCAGTTGCAGTGTGGAGAGCCAAGTCCGAGGTTTTGGAACTTTGATATGAGCTTGGCTGGGATTATGGTGTTGAAGGCGGAGTTGTAGTCAATAAATAGGAGTCTGATGTAGGAGTCCTTGTTGTCGAGATGCTCCAGGGATGTGTGTAGGGCCAGGGAGATGGCGGCTGCTGTGGACTGGTTGTGGCAATATGCAAATTGCAGTGGATCTAGGCATTGTGGGAGTATGATGTGCCTCATGACCAGCCTCTGGAAGCACTTGCGATCGATGTCAGCGCCACCGGACGATGGTCATTGAGCCTTGAAGCAGGTGGAGATCTCCGAATGAGAAGGGAGAGGTTGAAGATGTCCACAAACCCACCTGCCAACTGATCAGCGCAGGATCTGAGTGCACGACCAGGGACTCCGACCGGGCCCGTCGCCTTCTGAGGGTTCACTTTCAAGAAGGCTGATCTGATTTTGGAAGCTGTGATGGTGGATGTGTCTGGGGCTGCTTGGGCACTCTACATCGGTTTGATGGTTTCCTGCTCGAACCAAGCACATAATGCATTGAGTTCATCAGGGAGGGGTGCGCTGCTGCCGGAGATTCTGCTCCCCTTCGCTTTGTAGCCCATTATGTTTAAGCCTTCCCACAACCAACAAGATTTTGTAATGCTAGTCTGTGACTCTAGCTTGGTATGTTATTGTCTCTTGGCATCCCTGACCTGGATTTCTTGGATAGGTCAGGGTCGCCTGACTTGAACCCATCAGACCTGGCCTTCAGTATGGCATCAATCTCCTGATTAAGCCATGGTTTCCAGTGGGGAACGTACGTACTACTTTCTTTGGCAAGCAGTCATCTACACATTTGCTGATGAAGTCTGTGGCGGTGGTGGCATCCTCGTTTAGGTTGGTCACTGAGTTCTTAAACATTGACCAGACTACTGACTCCGAGCAGTTACCTAGGAGCTCTTCTGTTGCCGTGGACCAGCACTGCACATCCTTCTTAACCGGATTCCCCCGCTTAAATTTCTGCTTGTATGTCGGGAGAAGGAGCACCGTCTTATGATCAGATTTTCCGAAGTGCTGTCGTGGCATGGATCGGTAGGCGCCCTTGATTTTTGTGTCGCAGTGGCCGAGAGTCTTGTTGCCCCTGGTGGGACAGGAGATGTGTTGGTGAAATTTTGGCAGTAGACTCTTGAGATTGGCCTTGTTGAACAAGGCCACGATGAACAAGGCCTTCAAGTGTTTTGTTTCATTGTTATTTATAACTGTGTACAATTCGTCCAGCACCACCTTCACTTCTGCCTGGGCTGGGATGTAGACTGCTGTGATAATGGTTGAAGTGAACTCGTGTGGAAGGTAGTACGGGCGGCATTTCATGATCAGGCATTCCAGCTCCGGGAGCAGTAAGTCACCAGGGTCGTCGTCACATCCGAGCAGCAAGAGGAGTTGATGAGGAGACAAACCCCTCTACCCTTTGCTTTGCCTGGTGACGGCATGCGGTCCGTCCGGTGTGTTGAGAAGCCTTCATGTTGTATGGCACAGTCCAGTGAGGCAGGAGTAAGCCATGTCTCTGTGAAACAGAGCACCCAGCAATCTCTTGCTTCCCTCTAAGAGGTAAGTCTAGTGCCAAGTTTGTCCAGCTTGTTTTCGATCGCTTGGACATTTGCCAGTAGTACGCTGAGGAGAGAGTCTTGAAACCGCGTTGCTTCAGTCTCACCTGCAGACTGCTGTGTTTCACTCGCTTCCTCGGTCGGCAGGTGTGCTTGGATGGTCCCGGGATCTGATGAGAGAAGTTTGACCTTGTGGAAGGTAGCTGGTTCTGTCTGGTGGGGGCTGGGGCGCTAGTTTAATTTTTGGCGACGCGTCTGCCAGGGTCCTGGGTCCTGGGCGCTGGTTGCGATTTTGGGGTTGCCCGGGGAGGGGGATGTTTGCGATCCAGTCGGGCCCCTGGGTTCCGTGGGTATGGGTCTAACCTGCGGCGCATTGGTCCTTGACGGGGTTCTCCCGGCGGTGGCAACCTTTCCTTGACTTTCTAGGGGAGCAGTAAGTGTCAGCAGCATCCTGGGGGGGAGGGGAGTTCAGGTGGGGGGGGGGTTCTGTTGATATAATGTGAGTTGGGCATGGAGACAAAACCCACCTTGTTCTGTTTAAGACAATTAGTTTTATTGTAAGCTTTGGGCTATGCTTATTGTTGTTTTTTATTACCATCTGTATTTCTATTTTTGTTATGTAAAAACGCTGATTGGAAAAACTTTAATAAAACATTTTTTTTTAAATGGAAGGACAGATGTGGTTGGATTTTCTTCTCCTTTTTGTCTTGCTAATCCCTCGCTGCTCCCCTTTTAGATCAGAAACTTGCCGTATGTATTGTTAGGTTGGGGGGTGGTGGGGGTGGGACTGAGAGGTTGTGGACCAGGGTGAGAATGGTTGTGGGTATCAAAGACACAAATCTGCATTGTTCTCTAAATCAGGTGTTGGGATAGCACCATACATTAATTTTAATGCCAATTTGAAGTAGATAACTGAATTTATATTGTATTTACAGATGGATGTGTTTTGGCCTGCTTCTACTGTTTCATGATGTAAGCATGAAAAGTATTCAGTAAGAACTTGACATTTTATGGTTTTGCATTGAGACTCATTGAATGAAGTTCACTTTTATATTTTCTCATGACCATAAGACATAGGAGCGGAAGTAAGGCCATTCGGCCCATCGAGTCCACTCCACCATTCAATCATGGCTGATTTCAACTCCATTTACACGCTCTCTCTCCATAGCCCTTAATTCCTCGAGAAATCAAGAATTTATCAACTTCTGTCTTAAAGACACTCAACGTCCCGGCCTCCACTGCCCCATGTGGCAATGAATTGCACAGACCCACCACTCTCTGGCTGAAGAAATTTCTCCTCCTCTCCGTTCTAAAGTGACTCCCTTTTATTCTAAGGCTGTGCCCCTGGCTCCTCGTCTCCCCTGCTAATGGAAACAACTTCCCTACGTCCACCCTATCTAAGCCATTCATTATCTTGTAAGTTTCTATTAGATCTCCCCTCAACCTAGCAAATTAGCAAAACGGCTCAAAGATTCTTAGCTGGATGGCTTCTGTAATTACTCTGATAGTATTCTGTTATATTGTGTACAGTTTGGTCCCAAGGAAGAATCTACTTGCCATAGAAGTATTGTTCTCTAAGTAATTGAGACTTCGCCTGTATTCTGGAGTTTGCAATGAGTTGTGATCTTATCGAAAATTACAAAATTCTTAAGGGGCTGAACAGGGTGGATGCAAAAAAAGATGTTTACCCTGGCTAAGTGGGCAGGCGTGGGGGGGGGAGGTCTAGAAACGGGCCACAGTAGCCAAATAAGAGAAAAACTCCTTCGGACTTGGATGAGGAGAAATGTCTTCACTCAGGGTGGTGAATCTTTGGAATTCTCGACCCTGGAGGGTTGTGAAAGCTTAGTTATTGAGTATGTTTAAGACTGAGATCATTAGATTTCTCCATTTCAATGACAACAAGGAATATGAAGATAGTGTGGGAAACTGGCATTGAGATGGTCGAATGGAGGAGCAGGCTCAAGGGGCTTAATAGCCTATTCCTAGGCAGGCAGGCAGTTGGGATCATTTAGTCACTGCAGAAATTTCAGCCTCTGACTGACTCGTATAGCCACAGTATTTATATGGCTAGTCCAGTTCAGTTTCTGGTCAATGGTAATCCCCAGGATGTTGATCGTGGAGGATTCAGTGATAGTAATGTCATTGAATGTCAAAGGGCAATGATTTGATTCTCTCTTATTGGGGATGGTGATTGGCTGGCACGAATGGTACTTGTCACTTATCAACCCAAGCTTGGATATTGTCCAGGTCTTGCTGTATTTGCACGTGGACTGCTTTAGTATCTGAGGAGTCGGTGAATGGTGCTGAACATTGCGCAATCATCAGCGAACGTCCCCGCATCTGACTTTGTATCAGAAGCAAGGTCATTGAAGCAGCAGAAAATGGTTGGGTCTTGATGTTCTGAATAAGATTGGTAGAATTTTCCAGCCTTCAGGCATTTATGGTAGGCTAACGTCCTGGGTCAGATTCCGCCTGTTGAGTGGAACTTGAGAAGTATGTCCCTATAATGGCAGGGACGGGCAATAAAGCCCTGCTATTGTATTCCAAGTACTCATTATTTGTACTGCTTTTTGAAATGAAATGAAAATCGCTTATTGTCACAAGTAGGCTTCAAATAAAGTTACTGTGAAAAGCCCCTAGTCGCCACATTCCGGCGCCTGTTCGGGGAGGCTGTTACAGGAATTGAACCGTGCTGCTGGCCTACCTTGGTCTGCTTTCAAAGCCAGCGATTTAGCCCTGCGCTAACCCTTTATTATTAGGATTTGTTCCAATCTTTTAGGGTATGGGTAACCTCCAGTGTTCTGTTCAAAGTGCTACGTGTTGCACGTCTTTAAAAAGGTGGATTTCTGTGTCAGTTTGAAGTAAAATGTTTGGGACTTGAAATCGTGCATATATTTGTAGTGCTGAAGAAACCCTTATTTTGTGTTTCTATGCCACATTCTGTGTCTGGCCAAGAATTCTGCAGTTGAACACTTTTGCTGTCCCTCTTGTTAGCTGTAAAGATGCTATAAGATCATAAATATAGAATCATGTAGTGCAGGAGAAAGCCCATCCCATCATGCCTGTGCAAGCTGTTTCAAAGAGCTATTGCATTTGTTACACTCCATCGCCCTTCCTCATAGCCCTGCAGGTTTTACCTCCAATTCCTTTTGAAAGTAACCATTGAATCTGCTCTTTCAGGCAATGCACTCCAGATCATGATTTTCTGCATTATAAAAAAAGTCTTTGTCTCCCCTCTGATTCTTTTATTACTTACTATAAATCCGATTCCTTTGATTACTTAGATGTAGAAATCCCCCTCAGTTTTTGAATATCTCTATTAAATCTTCTCTTGCATAATGCAGGTCTTTTCTGTAAGTCATCTAAATTAATTTTGTTCATCAGTTTGTACATCCTCTCCCACTGTGCTGCTATGTAAACTTCAACCCATTTCTTGTGCTTCACACCAAGTGTACCGTAGTGTTGTCCTGGACTAGCAATTCAATAAATTTGATCATTTGTGAGCTGATTTACTAATGTTCTTCTGTCAGCCCTACCCAGACCCAGTCCAACACGAAATACACAAAAGTGCTGCTCACATCTCAAGAGCATTTTTAAAGTCAGAGTTTTGGATGGAACATACAACTGGTGATTTTAAGAATCGATTGTAGAGCGAGAAAGTGAACGCAAAGACTTAGTAAATCTTAACCTGTGAATGAGGGGGCAGCATTGTCAATACATAGGCCATCGAGGGATCAGTGCAGAGAAGCCCGTGCCAAATCTGCAGCCCTGCAAAATTCATACAGAAGAACTGAAGTTTCATGGATGGCCATTGAATGGAGACATCGTTTGGTTACCCTATTCCTAAAATTTGGGAGAGAGTTTATTTTCTCATCAATGAATGAAATGAAAATGAAATGAAAATCGCTTATTGTCACAAGTAGGCTTCAAATGAAGTTACTGTGAAAAGCCCCTAGTCGCCACATTCCAGCGCCTGTTCGGGGAGGCTGTTACAAGAATCGAACCGTACTGCTGGCCAGCCTTGGTCTGCTTTCAAAGCCAGCGATTTAGCCCTGTGCTAAACAGCCCCTCAATGTAAAAGTCATGGGAAAATCCTGCCTGAAAACACTTATGCCCAGAAACAGAGCTTAATAAAAATTAAGGAGCTTGAAATGAAAATGAAAATCGCTTATTGTCACAAGTAGGCTTCAATGAAGTTACTGTGAAAAGCCCCTAGTCGCCACATTCCGGCACCTGTTCGGGGAGGCTGGTACGCTTAATAAAAAGGAAGGAAGACTGGATATCTTTGAGCATTGATCTTGTACATCTTAATGGTGACTGCATTATTCATTCAGACAAGATGCAAATCGAGTTTTTGTGGTTGTTTGAAAGAAGCTGTTGCAGTGGTTTTGTTTTGTTGTTAAAAATAGCCCCAACCTGAGTATTGTTGAAGCTTTTCATCTTGTACTCATCATAGATATAAAAATGTCAAATTCCAAAGTGAACAGCAAGCTATAGTGCATGGGAAAAGAGGTGTCGGTTGGTCAGCAAGTCGGCTCTGGTTGAGATGTTACCATGATTAATGCACCAGGGAGCTAGTAATTCAGAGACCCAGAGTAGTCTTGGGTCCCAGGTTCAAAATACGCCACTGCAGATGGTGAAATTTGAATTCAATAAAAATCTGTAATTAAAGGTCTAATGACCATGGAACCATTGTCGATTGTCATAAAACTAATGCCGTTGTGGGAAGGAAATCTACCATCCTTGCCTGGTCTGGCCGAAATGTGACTCCAGACCAACAGCAATGTGGTTGACTCTTAACTGCCGCTCAAGGGCAATTAGGGATGGGCAATAAATGCAGGCCCAGCCTACGAGCCCATGAATAAAAAAAAACTCCCAGTGAGTGGCGGTTCAGATCAAATAGTACATTGGGCAGCACGGTAGCATTGTGGATAGCACAATTGCTTCACAGCTCCAGGGTCCCAGGTTCGATTTCCTGCTGGGTCACTGTCTGTGCGGAGTCTGCACATCCTCCCCGTGTGTGCGTGGGTTTCCTCGGGTGCTCCGGTTTCCTCCCACAGTCCAAAGATGTGCAGGTTAGGTGGATTGGCCATGATAAATTGCCTTTAGTGTCCAAAATTGCCCTTCGTGTTGGGTGGGGTTACTGGGTTATGGGGATAGGGTGGAGGTGTTGACCTTGGGTAGGGTGCTCTTTCCAAGAGCTGGTGCAGACTCGATGGGCTGAATGGCCTCCTTCTGCACTGTAAATTCTATGATCTCTTCGACTGTTCGCAATAGGCAAAGTATTGACCGTACTCAAACAACCCATGCTTGCAAAACTCAAACCATAGTGTCTAACGTTAGATGTGATTCTGCGATTAGGTAGCATTTGCTGAACAATCCCAAATATGCTAATTACACTAACAACCAATTTAAGATCATCATTTGGGCTTGGATCATATCTCATTATGCTTGCTAGAAGCAATATATATTCATATACAGGAACCTGTCTTCTATGGGCAAAAGGAAATGTCCAGACAGGAGATCTTTTTGAATAAACAAAAGCAAGGGGGCTATAGCGCTTTGGTGCATTTGACTTAGCAATATCTCAGCCAATCCGAGCTAACCTGGCCAGTCAGCACCCTTTTTTCATGCAGTATAAATTGTTGTTCTGTTACGATCCCAGTTGATATAACTTTTACTTTACAAAACGTGGAGGAACAGAGTCACAGGTCTGCTAATTAGTTTTGACGACCAGAAAAAACCCCATTAATTATTGGACATTGAAAAAATTGATTATGATACAATACACCTTTACTCTCTCCCCCCCCCCCCCCCCCCCCCCCCCCCCCCACAATTACACATGTTTTAGGATTAATGTGGATTACAGAGTACATCTTAATGCTTTTAAGCACACAAGATGACTCTCCTGGGAACACTGACAGTTGGGGACATTTACACCAATAACAGGCTAGAGTGTGGTCAGGGAAACTCAACCAAGCCCAACAAGAGAAACATGAGACACAAGGGGGGAGGGGGGGGGGGCAGTGCAAAGACCTGAACCAAAGAGGGGAGGAGGAGAAGACAAAGAGAAAACTGGTGGGAGGAGGTACGCAGGGGTCCACAACTGCCACTGCTAATACCGCAAGGAGGAAAAAGAAGGGAAACTGCGATGTATGTAATAAATAGGTGAAGCTGATGTATGTGTAAATAGTTTTAGTTTTACTTTTTATTTTTGTTTTGATTTCTCTCCTTGTTTTTTTTGTTTTGTTTCATCATGTATGTTCCTATTTGTATATGTGCTCCGTATACCAAAAACTCAATAAAAACATATATTAAAAAAGGTTGTCTCTTCTCTGAACCCCTAGCGAATGTGAATGTCTTCTCCGAATCCCCCCCAGATGATTGTCATGTGAGAGTTTCCAAACTCCACTCCCAAGAATATGCTTTAAAATCTTCTTCAATAATTATGCTTTCCCTTTGCAGCTTGCATTTCGAAATCCAGACCAGGTTTTCTAAATTACACTTCTAAAGCGCCCACTCCACCTAACATTGAATCCAGTCCAGAATTGTAAGCCATTCCCTTTTAGGTTTCCTCTGACTTAACTGCTTTTATACACACACTGAAATTCGCCCACCAATTTCCATGATTATTTTGGCTTGTGTTCCACAGGCTGTAGTCAAATCTCTCAAACCTGAAAATCACTTCAGATATCTTTCTGATGTCTCAGCTTTCTTCTCTGCACTCTGTCTTTTTACTGAACAGTTCTCTGTTCTAGTATCTTTAACCACAGACTTCTTGGAAAAACCTCTTCATTTAACTAGCTGCTCTTTAGATCCCTGTACTCGTTTTCCTTTTTTATATTTCTTTTTATTGGTTTTCAAAGGAAGAAGTACAATATAATACAATGGAACAGCTCCCCATGAACAAACAAATGAGCACAAGCAAAAACTATGTAAACTTTTTTTTTTTAAATGTCGACAGTAATTAACTGTTTAGTCACCCAACACTCCTGGTTGAAGGTGGTTATAATGAAATTCAGTCCAATATTTGCATTAATATTATTGGGCAAAACTAAGTTGTGAATGGCGGCGAGAAATCAATGTTGAAAAATGAAAAATGAAATTAAAATCGCTTATTGTCACAAGTAGGCTTCAAATGAAGTTACTGTGAAAAGCCCCTAGTCGCCACATTCTGGTACCTGTTTGGGGAGGCTGGTACGGGAATTGAACCGTGCTGCTGGCTTGCCTTGGTCTGCTTTAAAAGCCAGCGATTTAGCCCTGTGCTAAACCAGCCCCTAAACCAGAGCAGGAATAAAGTAAAGGCAACAAAAACAGATTATTTTCTGAACTGCACCATGTGGGGTCGCGAAGCCATCATATTGGACATTTGTAAAATTGAGACTGGAGTCATTGAGTCAGCAACAGATTGAAGTATGGGGGTCTGAAAAAGTTGTAAATGCTTCAGCCTTGTCTTGTTCACTAGTGTGATGAGCTCTCATCACTTGAGGGGGTGGGGTTGTGCATCGTACTCTATTTCATATTACTGTTTTTTATATATATATATATATATATAAAAATTCTATGTCATGATGATTAACAAACCGCAAAGAGTTTGACATTGCCCTGACCAACGCAGCCCACTAAACCAATTTCATTTTGATGAAATGAAATGAAAATCGCTTATTGTCACAAGTAGGCTTCAATGAAGTTACTGTGAAAAGCTCCTAGTCGCCACATTCTGGCGCCTGTTCGGGGAGGCTGTTACGGGAATTGAACCGTGCTGCTGGCCTGCCTTGGTCTGCTTTCAAAGCCAGCGATTTAGCCCTCTTAATGTGCATAAAATAAGTGCTCATGATAGCAATTTGTACTTTTAGGTGATTGCATTATGATACATTGACACATGATAAATGTAACTTTGTCTTAATGGGTAGTACAGTGGTTAGCATTGTTGCTTCACAGCGCCAGGGTCCCAGGTTCGATTCCCGGCTTTGTTCACTGACTCTGTGGAATCTGCATGTTCTCCCTGTGTCTGCGTGGGTTTCCTCCCATAAGTCCCGAAAGATATGGTGTTAATTGAGTTGGTCGTTCTGAATTCTCTGTGTACCCGAACAGGTGTCGGAGTGTGGCGACTAGGAGACAATAATAAAGATTATTATGTACAGGACTTGAAGGAAACTAGTGGTGATGCGAGAAAGCTTCCACTTTCTACTAGGGATTTTTTTCAGCTTTTTGCTGTGGTTGTGGATGATTATTTTGTATATAATTATCATAATCACAATATCATGTTTTGATATCATGTTCCTCTCGGAAGGAGCGATCACAATATGGTGGAATTTAAAATACAGATGGAGGGTGAGAAGGTAAAATCAAACACTAGTGTTTTGTGCTTAAACAAAGGAGTTTACAATGGAATGAGAGAAGAACTAGCTAAGGTAGACTGGGAGCAAAGACTTTATGGTGAAACAGTTGAGGAACAGTGGAGTACCTGCCAAGCGATTTTTCACAGTCCTCATCAAAGGTTTCGACCAACAAAAAGGAAGGACGGTAGAAAGAGGGAAAATTGACCTTGGATATCTAAGGAAATAAAGGAGAGTATCAAATTGAAGGAAAAAGCATACAAAGTGGCAAAGATTAGTGGGAGACTAGAGGACTGGGAAATCTTTAGGGGGCAACAGAAAGCTACTAAAAAAGCTATAAAGAAGAGTAAGATAGATTATGAGAGTAAACTTGCTCAGAATATAAAAACAGATAGTAAAAGTTTCTACAAATATATAAAACAAAAAAGAGTGGCCAAGGTAAATATTGGTCCTTTAGAGGATGAGAAGGGAGATTTAATAATGGGAGATGAGGAAATGGCTGAGGAACTGAACAGGTTTTTTGGGTCGGTCTTCACAGTGGAAGCCACAAATAACATGCCAGTGACTGATAGAAATGAGGCTATGACAGGTGAGGACCTTGAGAGGATTGTTATCACGAAGGAGGTAGTGATGAGCAAGCTAATGGGACTAAAGGTAGACAAGTCTCCTGGCCCTGATTGAATGCATCCCAGAGTGCCAAAGAGATAGCTAGGGAAATTGCAAATGCACTAGTGATAATTTACCAAAATTCACTAAACTCTGGGGTGGTCCCGATGGATTGGTAATTAGCAAACGTGACACCACTGTTTAAAAAAGGAGGTAGGCAGAAAGCGGGTAATTATAGGCCAGTGAGCTTAACTTCGGTAGTAGGGAAGATGCTGGAATCTATCATCAAGGAAGAAATAGCGAGGCATCTGGATGGAAATTGTCCCATTGGGCAGACGCAGCATGGGTTCATAAAGGGCAGGTCGTGCCTAACTAATTTAGTGCAATTTTTTGAGGACATTACCAGTGTGGTAGATAACGGGGGGCCAATGGATGTGGTACATCTGGATTTCCAGAAAGCCTTTGACAAGGTGCCACACAAAAGGTTGCTGCATAAGATAAAGATGCATGGCATTAAGAGTAAAGTAGTGGCATGGATAGAGGATTGGTTAATTAATAGAAAGCAAAGAGTGGGGATTAATGGGTGTTTCTCTGGTTGGCAATCAGTAGCTAGTGGTGTCCCTCAGCGATCAGTGTTGGGCCCACAATTGTTCATAATTTACATAGATGATTTGGAGTTGGGGACCAAGGGCAATGTGTCCACGTTTACAGACGACACTAAGATGAGTGGTAAAGCAAAAAATGCCGAGGATACTGGAAGTCTGCAGAGGGATTTGGATAGGCTAAGTGAATGGGCTAGGGTCTGGCAGATGGAATACAATGTTGATAAATGTATGGTTATCCATTTTGGTAGGAATAACAGCAAAAGGGATTATTAGTTAAATGATAAAATATTAAAACATGCTGCTTTGCAGACGTGGGTGTGCTAGTTCATGAGTCGCAAAAAGTTGGTTTACAGGTGCAACAGGTGATTAAGAAGGCAAATGGAATTTTGTCCTTCATTGCTAGAAGGATGGAGTTCAAGACTAGAGAGGATATGCTGCAATTGTATAAGGTGTTAGTGAGGCCACACCTGGAGTATTGTGTTCAGTTTTGGTCTCCTTACTTGGGAAAGAACGTACTGGCACTGGAGGGTGTGCAGAGGAGATTCACTAGATTAATCCCAGAGTTGAAGGGGTTGGATTACGAGGAGAGGTTGAGTAGACTGGGACTGTACTCATTGGAATTTAGAAGGATGAGGGGGGATCTTATGGAAACATATAAGATTATGAAGGGAATAGATAGGATAGATGCGGGCAGGTTGTTTCCACTGGCGGGTGAAAGCAGAACTAGGGGGCATAGCCTCAAAATAAGGGGAAGTTGATTTAGGACTGAGTTTAGGAGGAACGTCTTCACCCAAAGGGTTGTGAATCTATGGAATTCCTTGCCCAGTGAAGCAGTAGAGGCTTCTTCATTAAATGTTTTTAAGATAAAGATAGATCGTTTTTTTTTTTTTTTTTGAAGAATAAAGGGATTAAGGGTTATGGTGTTCGGGCCGGAAAGTGGAGCTGAGTCCACAAAAGATCAGCCATGATCTCATTGAATGGCGGAGTAGGCTTGAGGGGCCAGATGGCCTACTCCTGCTCCTAGTTCTTATGTTCTTATTAATAGAACATTACAGCGCAGTACAGGTCCTTCGGCCCTCGATGTTGCACCGACTTGTGAAACCAATCTAAAGCTCATCTACACTATTCTCATTCATTGCACACCCCTGTACAGTTGAGTTGCATGCTAGGCAATTTCCGAGGACAGTACATTGTCATGGGTCTGGAGTCACATTTGAGCCAGATTGATTTAGTGAACCTCATTTAAAAAATAAAAAAAAATAAACAGCCTGGTCATTTCATGGTCACCCTTACTAATTCAAGATTTTTATTCCAGAGTTATTTGGTTCACTAAATTTAAATTCCCTCGACTGCTGTGGTTGGACTAAAGCCCTTGGGCTGGATTCTCCGTTATTGGGACTATGTCCCAACTCTGGCATCAAAACTGTGGAGTTTCATGCCAGCAACCTGAGAGAAACTCATTCCTCCAGCAAGTAACTAAAAAGTCATAGACTTAAAGTATTTTGACAAAAGAACTAGGAGATAAATGAGAAATGTATTTTCAGTGGGTGATTTAAGGTACGGAACTCGCTACCTGAAAGTATGGTGGAATCGGATTTCAAATAAAAGGCAATTGGACATGCGCTTGAAAGGCCTCTTTCAAACAGTTAGCATAGGCTTGATTGGTCAAATGACTGCAACGTATGCTATAAAGTTCTGTGATCCTGCACATTCATTCTTTTCAAATAACAGACTAATTCCCCTTTGAATGATTCAAGGCGGCACGGTAGCCAGGGTTCAATTCCCGGCATGGGTCACTGTCTGCCTGCACGTTCACCCCATGTCTGCATGGGTTTCCTCTGGGTGCTCCGGTTTCCTCCCACAAGTCCTGAAAGACATGCTTGTTAGGTGAATTTGGACGTTCTGAATTCTCCC
This sequence comes from Scyliorhinus torazame, assembly GCF_047496885.1. NCBI lineage: Eukaryota > Metazoa > Chordata > Chondrichthyes > Carcharhiniformes > Scyliorhinidae > Scyliorhinus > Scyliorhinus torazame. The sequence continues at coordinate 100,361,796 of NC_092728.1, read as the reverse complement.
TCTCACTCGAACTTGCGCTGGAGTGTGTTGACTGTGTCTTGCCTGGCCTAATAAAGTGGAGTTCTTCTAGACCACTTGCAGAAATGTCCATCATTTCTTCTGGGTTTAAAAAGAAATAGTTGTAATGTACAGCATTACTGGAAGTTGGAGCACTGAAATTATCACTCCTGTCAAACTGATAAATCCACTGTCACTTGAATGCTTTTTAACAAAAAAGTGAGATCTCATTCTAGGGTAGTGCTGTGAAATGGATTGTTTTAGGTGCTATATGCATACATAATGGAGGATACATGAGCAATGGATTATGGAAAATCATTTAGTGAAATTAGACTAGATAAATCTTAAGTGGCGGAGGTATGCATCTGCTGGTTGGTCTAATTTAAAAGCATTTTTTTGTCTGTCATTAATCACCCAATGTTCTGAGCAGATTCTGAGCAATCGGGGCAGATTTTCATGTACTGCTCTAAGACTTTGGAGATCCTGCCTCTGAAGAAACCTGGTCTGATTTTTCTGTGTTCATTTGGGTGGCTTTCATTGTCGTGCACTAGGACCTGCCTGATTATGCTGTATTAACTGTTACTGTGCCCAGAGTCTAGATCGTGAAAAATTTCCCCTCTTTTTAAAAAAAAAAAGAGCAGTTGGTTCCAGCCCTGATGTTGCTGCCGTTAATTGGTCTTTTGCTGGCTTTCCATAAATACCTTGGCCCAAATGATGCGCAAAACTAAGTAATTGCCAGCAGGTTATTTGACATGGGTATCACAGTACAGTTCGGTTATATCTTCACCGTCCATATGTGAAAATTAACATTTTTTTGTTTGCATTGTTATCACTGGGTAGCCAATAAGAACAGGAACCTTTCTGTTTTTATTTTTCCTTCTCATTCTTCTCTCTGCCCACTCGCTAAACTCCAGTCAATAAAATAATAGCACTCTGGGGTGGGTGGGAAGGGAAGGTGACAGCTTTGCTGATCGATCTAGAATTGCTGATTCAGCAATTGGCAGTTTTGACTGACTTGAATTCTCGGCTAACCGTGTTTTCATTAGAGAAAGGCCAAATGATTTTATGCCCCCTTTTTGAAAAATAAAGTGCAGAAAATGATACCAATGTCCATGAAGTATGAAGCTGTTGTGTATTCTGAATCCAGAATAGTGTGGCTGTCTATATATTGTATGTTTAAGATCAAGTTAGTGCACACTGTGGCGTTCAAATTATCATCTCACAAGGTGGAAGGATTCCAAGTATAATTTGCATTTGATACCTGTGGCTTGGTGTGTAGGTGGGCAAAGACTTTGGGAACCAACCTGCCAGAATGGGCAATTCTTATCAAAATAAATCTAATAAAGACTGATTTCAAGATGTACTGTTTCCCTAAATTCTAGGCACTATTTATCTTTTTTACAATGCCAGATTATATATAAGAAAGAGTTGCATTAATAGTAGTGCTTTTCAAACCTACTGGACACCTCAAAGCATGTTGCAGCTATTGGTATTTTTGAAGTGTACCACTGTTGTAATGTATGAAACACGGCAGCCAATTTTGCACATCGCAAACCCCCACAAACAGAAATGTGATAATGACCAGATAATCTATTTTTGTGCTATTGATGGGGTAGAAATATTGACCAGGACACCATGGATGACTTCTCCTTTTGACCCTGCTCCTCTTCAAAGTAGCACTGTGGGAGTTTATACAGACAACTGAGTAGGCAGATGGGACCTTGGTTTAACATCTCATCCAAAAGATGGTACCTCCAACAGTTCATCACTCTCTGTGCTGCTCTGGAATGTCAGCCTTGATTATTGCCCTCAAGTTCTGGAATGGCACTTTGACTGAAAGGAGAGTGTTACATCAAGGAAAACTTACATCACAGCTGAATTCTTTGCCAATCTGAAATGAGGAGTGGGAGAGCTCTACAACCTATTTGGTAGCTGAGTTATGGTGGTCTTTCCACAAAATGGGTAGAATTTAAGGCCTCTAATGGACACTTGGGGGTGAATAGTGAATTAATTGTGATGAAATCCTTATCTTTTCATTGTAATCTAGACATCCACCAAGGACGGAGGCAATATTCTCTCAATGAAACGCTAGTTTTGTGTTGTGGCCCACCAATCTCATTCAAATTGTCTGTAGAATCTTTGAGTCAGGGCTGGATTGGAACCCAGGTGCCAAATTATTTTTGTGTAGGTGGTGTGTGTGCAAGTCTCGATAGAACGTGATGGAATTCAGGATCGTTTTGTACTGCCGCTGATCATTAATTGATTCACACCAGAAAGTTATTGTCCTTGACTGCCACATGTTAGAAATATTAATCTGACAGCCACTGAAATTTTGCAGTCTCACTCACTGAATCAGACCTTTTGCCTGTTAAGAAATATGGGGCACTTAGCAGCAGAGAAGGATTATTGAGCTTAGCTTCATCCTTGGCTCAAAATCATCCAAATGTGACAGTGTGCTGAGCAAATAAAAATGTGCCTGTTTAATACTGCACACTTAATTTGTAGCCTCTGTGCTTATGAATGACCGTCATTTTTCTCTTCTGAATCAGCAGGATTTACAGTACATAAAAAATCTTTTGATGTTGCAATAAATGTTAAAAGGAAATTCTGGTCTTGTGGTTTCACAGTGTATGTTGAATTGTTGGTTTGCAGAATGCCTGAATGTGGATTTTTTTTTCTCTTTTGCACCATTGGGTTTCCTGCTGCAAACACAGTACAGTATGATTAAATCTCATTGATGCCTTGCAACAGACATAAACATTTTTGTACTTTTTAACTAAGAATGTTTGTCTTATCTTGTTTATGAAGCAGCTCCTTGACTGGAACATTGATCAAAATGTGATGCTTTCTCAGTTGATCAGCCTCTCAAATATTACAGTAACAGAATCAGTGTAACTTCTCCCTCCTTTGAGTTGTCCTGTAACAGCTGTTAAATCATTGCAATCAAATGACTCTATTAGCAGTTTGTTTTTACTTAATTGAATTATCACACAGTATGTGTGAAACCAAAGAGTTTTTTTGGACTGGGGCACATTCTGTAACATACTTAACACTGACACAAAATAGACTGAACGCGTGTTGGGTACAGTGTTTCCACCTGATTAGTTAAATGTTAGAATTCAGAATGCTGCATCAGTTATTGTAAGGTTCTTTATCCCTGGCATCATTACCCCTGGCATCTGTGTTTAGATTTCTGGTTGGATTGTTGGACTTTGATCATTGTATATTTTTTTTATTGCGTCTGGGCCCTACCTTAAATGGCAGTCTTAATTAATTTCAAGTGGACTTGGGTAACAAATGGTGCCTGGTTGACATAATGCTCAAGGCTGGTGTGGGGGGGGTGGGTAGGCATGGAAGTGAAGAATAAGAGTAGCAAAACCAATGAAGGGAGGACCGTGAGACGCAATATTTACATGGACCATGTTGTTTGGGGTCTGTGTTTGCGAGGGGGGGGGGTGGTGGCTATGTTATTGTGGGTTTTTTGTCTTTGTTGGATTTTTCTGTTTAAAAGTGTTAAAATTTATAAATGCCTTAATGAAATATTTTGGAAAAAAAAGACATAATGCTCAGAGAGAGGGAGAGAGCACAGGATAGCTGGCATGGGAAAATCGTGGTGGTGGTGGGAGGAGGATGGAAACGCGACATTTTGCTGAGACATGTTGCATGGCAGTGAGAGAATATTATCAAAAAATGTTGGTGGACAGATGACCAAATTGACAATTAATTCTGTTGTCATTCTATGATTTTTCAAGCCAGATTTGTGTTTGTGAAAATGGCTGAATTGTATTCTGCTTCAGCTGCAGAGCTTTTAAAGAGGCCCCTGAATAGGCATTTCCATTAGTAGAGTATTGAATCTGACAACAGGAGCCAACCATTGACCACAATCAGTGCATGTTGAGATGCACATTGATACTGCTGTAAAGCTAGCTACCAGAGCCCTCAGGCCCATCAAATTTAATATGTGCAGCCAGGTTACTTTTACTATGCACTTTAGCCATTCTGATGTCTTTTGAAACTCAAGCCATGGTGCATACACAGGCTACATTAATGTGCTCCATATCTGTTCATGGCCAGCGTTTGCTGTAGTGATATTTATTGCAGCTTATTTACACACTGCAGGCAACTGTAACAGACGTGTGAACTGAAGCTTAACTGAATGCTGACAATGAAATGACCAGAACTGAAATGTTACAGAGGAGTATTTAGCATATATTGGCTATTTGTATTCTGCTGCATGAATTATTAGTGGGATTTTTTTTTACCAAGCATTGCCTTTGCCTGGTATCTGAGCTGCCAAAATTTGAATTTTTAGTGTTCACATTGATTGTACTGTGCTGTACCGTGTTTAAAATCAGGATTATGTGATGTGCTTTGCTAGGGAATAGTGAGAAGCAAAGGTTTCAAAGTAAGGATGCAGGGAAAGAGCAGAAGACTGCTGGTGAAAAAATGCTGCCCACAATGAAGCTGCAATGTGTGTAAATCAACAAGAATGAAATGCAGGGACATACTGGGAGGTTTGTGCCTTTTGGTTGATGCATTTCCTCTTCCTAGAAATGAGTTGTCAGACTCCAGTTTCTCAATGGCTCAATAGAAGGCTGCATCATACAGCAAGTTTTTATTATAATGTATGCCTTGTCTCTGAATGTAGAACACATTGGGGTTGTTTCTCCTTTGGGTTTATTTGGCAACCTGCATGCAGATTGCAGCCAAATGGAGCTAGGTTTCAGAAGTGTATTTTTTCAGTTGCCTTTCTGCTCTTTTGCATATTGTTGCACCAATTCATGGCAGTTTCCATTCAGGCAGTTATTTGGAATGTGAAATTACTTTTTCAAGCCTCCTGGAAGGTCCGCAAACCAGTGCTCTTGGTGCAATCGCGCAGTTATTACAATCCCAGACCCCATCAGTGGCTAGGATACTGGACTGAAACCCTAATATTTTAGTTTATTTTGTAAAACTGTACGTAAAGACTGGTCCTGTAGTCAAACACACTCTAACCCAGGCTTTTAACCCTTAAATTGCTAAATGGTTATAATCCAATGTACCCAAAATCCTGCATTCATCACACCTCCCCCGTAAGAAAAAAAGAACCAGCAAAATAGACAGATGGCTTCATTTTTCCTTTTCGCTCTAAACATTTCTTTTTAAAAAATAAATTGAGAGTACCCAATTATTGTTTTTTCCAATTAAGGGGCAATTTAGCTTGGCCAATCCACCTAACCTGCACATCTTTCGATTGTTGGGGCGAAACCCACGCAGACGTGGGAAGAATGTGCAAACTCCATTCAGACAGTGATCCGGGGCCGGGATCGAACCCAGGTCCTCAGCGCCGTAGGCAGTAGTGCTAACCACTTTGCTACCACACCACCCCTAACTCTAAACATTTCTCATGGTTAAACACAACTTGTACTGTATAAGATGCAGTTCCTTTTACATTTTAAGCTTACAGACATAAACATAAGTGTAGTCCATTTCAGTCTTTCCACCATCGAATGTTCTAGTCTTCTTACACTTTACAGTCGTGATTAAATCATCGGCAATCACGGTTTCTCTTCCTGCCAGATGTAGAATTTTTAATTGAAACAGTTGTAACAATAAACTCTCATCTGAACAGACTTGCATTTTGATTTTTAAACTTGTCCAAATCTTTAATGGATTATGGTCTGTATATATGCAATTGTCTCTGATGAATTGGTACCAACACAAATGTCCAAATTTTGAAACGCCAATACCAAACTCAAATTCTCTTTCGATTCTTTCGTCGGCTTCCTTCAGCACCAACTCTCACATCACTCGCATCAATTGCCACCTTAAATATCTTGGCATAATTAGGTGTCATCAACATTGGTGCGGTGGTTAACAGTCTTCAGGTTATCGAATGCCTCCAAGCATTCTGATGTCCACTGAAATTTCTTGTGTTTTTTCAGAAGTTCAGTCAGTGGATCAATCCTCTGCAGCCACTCATGTCCAGAAATCTCAGAACTTCTCCCCTCATTGATGGTATTGGAAGCTCTCCAATAGCTTTCATTTACACATTCTGTGAGGCATCTGACCATGTCCAATTGTACGGCACAAGAATGTGACTTGAGCTTTTGCAAATTCACTTGTAGACATATTTATCACCAACCCAGCTTCCTGTAGTTGATTGAATAATTCTTTGCAATGCTCCTTGCAATTTTGACTGACAACCAAATCGTCAATGTACACTGCACAATTGTTTAGTCCAGAAATGACCTTGTTGATTAATCATTGGAATGTTGCTGCCGTATTCTTCATTCAAAATGGCATGATTTTAATTTGGTACAGATCATTTGGCGTCTTGAAAGCCCTGTGTGATAAAGGTATTTGTCCTGTCCTAAAAAGGTACTTGCCAATATTCTTTAAGTCAAATTTGGAAAACAAATTGCTTATGTTGCCTTTTCAAAACGGTCTCCCAAACTAGGAATAGAATATGAATCTGACTTTGTAACTGCCTTTGACATTTCTATAGTTCACACACCATCATTGTGTTCCATCCAGTTTTGGTTCCATGACAATCGGTGAGCTTCAATCGTTGGAACTCACTTCGATGATATCTTTAACCATGCTGTCAATCTCCTTTTGTACCTGTGTTAGCTTTAGTGGATTGAGCCTGTATGGATGTTAATGGGAATAACATTTCCTACATCTACATCATGCATAATTTTCCCAAATTATTCTGACATACAGCTGCAAGACTGTAATAACACATTTAGGTCATTTTGATTTTCCTCTTGAAGGTAATTCAATCATTTATCCCAATTTCTTAATACTTTGTCATTATCCAATTTAATTTGAGATGCCAAATTCTGAATCATCTTGATTTATCTCTTCTCCCTGAATTACAACAACTAACATCTCCTTTCCTTCTCTATCAAAATACCTTTTGTGCATAATAACATGACACACTCATGTGAGTATTCCTTCTATCTGGCGTTCTTATTTCACTCAAATTCCTTTCAAATTGATAAGGCCTATTAAATTTGGGTTTTAATGGTTCACCTACCATTGGTAATAGTACTAGTATTTTCTCCCCACTAACAAAACTACAAAATCTTTCATTCCTATCTGCCTCTTTTTTCATGTTGCAACAATTTTAAATGTTTCCGAGCAAACTCACCAGCCGTAGTTAATCTCTTCCTAAAGTTTGACACACAGTCCAACACCGCATTCACCAACCGCTGATTCACCAATTTCCCATGGTCCCCTCACCTCGTGACAAAAGTCAATTTGAATGGACTGAAGTTAGTTGGTTTCTAGGTACAGCCCTATTTGCAAATAGTATAAATGGAATTATTTTGTCCCCAATCCTCTGGATGATCCTGACTATAGGCCCTCAACATTTTGATGCCATCTTTCATTTTTTAAATTACTTTATCAGAGCTACAAATCCAGAGCTCAGGCAAAGCCCTAATCCAGCTCCTTTCCTGCTTCAAAAAACAATTTAAGTTGCATCCAATTCATAGTCCCCACAAGAGAGACATACCAGATCCAGGCATTGCACCTGACCTCACGCTCATCTTAGCCAAAAGGCTGAGAAGCGACGGTGCCATCTTTCTAATGCCCCTTGTGATTCCAGATGATACGCTATTTGAGTTAAATTTCTTTATTCCTTAGCCATCCATAACTTCAACATGAATTTGGATCCCTGATCTGACTGAATTTATTTAGGTAGTCCATATCTAGTAAAAGATTTGGTTAATTCCTCTACAAACCTCTTAGATGTAATGTTTCTTAATGGAATTGACTCCAGAAATCTAGTAGACACACCCATTATGGTCAACAGATATTGATTCCTACTCTTTTTGTTTTAGGCAAGTGTCCTCACGCAATCAATTAAGATCCTAGTAAAAGATCCCTCAGATGCTGGAATGGGTATTAAAGGTGCTGGTTTGATTACCACCTCAGGTTTCCCTGTTTTTTGACATGGGTGACATGTACCACAAAATTCAACAATATCCTTATGCAGTCCAGGCCAATAAAAATACTTTTGTATCCCCTCACTCCGCCCCACCCTGGGAGCCTCAGCCGCAAACCTCATTTCATAACCCACCAGTAATACCACTTGATGAACTTCTGCCCATTTCTCATCTGCTTGGACATTCTCCCAGTGTCTGTGTGTGTTTCCTCTGGGAGCTCCGGTTTCCTCCCACAAGTTCTGAAAGATGTGCTTGTTAGGTGAATTGGACATTCTGAATTCTCCCTCCGTGTACTCGAGCAGGTGCTGGAGTGTGACGACTAGGGGATTTTCACAGTAACTTCATTGCAGTGTTAATGTAAGCCTACTTGTGACACTAATAAAGATTATTATTATTGAAAACACACTTTAACCCAGGCTTTTAATCCTTACATTGGGTTATAAACATTTGTCAATTTATCTAAAATCTTGCATTCGTCACACATTGGTGACTTGTGTTAAACTGGATGTGGCCAGTTTTATGGGCAGGATTGTCTTGGAGTACAATTTGTTTTTAAATCTGTACAAAAGGTTATGGACACTTGAATTGTGCCGAGCAGACCATAATCTACACTTAAAATTCCATTATCTTTCACACTGGTTTGGCAGATTTCTGGTGAATTGTGCAGAAAAAGCCAGTGCAACCGATAGCTCCTGGTCATTATCTATAATACCAAATGATTCTGGATCCCAGAAGAAATTTTATAATCTTTCTGAATAGTGTCATTCTTTTAGGAATCTTTGTGGGCCGCAATGGTGACCATCATACTTTGTAGGAATTGTACGGTCATTAGAAATTGCTATCAGCTTTTAGCCATTTTCACTGATTGCTGATAACTAGGTGATTCATTGTTTCACAGGACTTTGGCCTAGATCTGTGCAAAGCAGGAAAGTGGATTTGGTCAGCTTCAATTTATTTGAAAATGGTTGATTTTATCCGTGGCAATTGACTTTATCTGCATTCTCATTGAATTTGAACCCAAGACTAGTCTGTGGAAACCGGATATTTGAAAAATCTCCCCTGTTATTGGTCTTAAATATGAATGGTATCATTGACAGTGACATGGAGGCTAACTATTTCTTCCATGAATAGTGGAACAGGAAATATTTATATCATCTATATTACACTCAATTTTCTATCTGCGCACCTCCTGTGCAAACATTTCCATCAAAAGGTTCATGTGTCCACATTTCTAATGGAAACTCCTTCACTGGTACTGCTGTAGCACTTCAATTTTGAGATTATACTCGGAACCACCTGTTTTTCACTCTTACATAAGAACATAAGTACGAATTAGGAGCAGGAGGCGGCCATTCGGTCCCTCGACCCTGTTCCTCCTTTCAAAAAGATCATGGCTGATCTGTTTGTAACTTCAACCCCACATTCCTGCCTGCCCCTGATAACCTATCGCCCCTTTGTTAATCAAAAATCTACCCAGCTCTGCCGTAAAAACATTCAAAGATGGGGCAGCACGATGGTGCAGTGGTTAGCACTGCTGCCTCACGGCGCCGAGGTCCCAAGTTCGATTGCAGCTCTGGGTCACTGTCCGTGTGGAGTTTGCACATTCTCCCAGTGTTTGCGTGGGTTTCACCCCCACAACCCAAAAGATGTGTAGGGTAGGTGGATTGGCCACGCTAAATTGCCCCTTAATTAAAAAAAAGAAAGAAAAACATTCAAAGACTCTTCTTCCACTACCTTTTGAGGAAGAGAGTTTCAGAGACTAACAACCTTCTGGGAAAATAATTATTTTCGTCGGTCTTAAATGAGCGACCTCTTATTTTTAAGTAGTGACCCATAGTTCTTTATTATCCGACAAGAGGAAACATCCGCTCCACATCCACCACGAGGGGCTGGTTCAGCACAGTAGGGGCTGGTTTAGCACAGCGGGCTAAACAGCTGACTTGTAATGCAGAACGAGGCCAGCAGCGCGGGTTCAATTCCCGTACCGGCCTCCCCGAACAGGGGCCTGAATGTGGCGACTCAGGGCTTTTCACAGTAACTTCATTGAAGCCTATTTGTGACTATAAGCGATTATAATAATTATTATTACCCTGTCAGTACCCCTCAGGACCTTAAAAGCTTTGATCAAGTTGCCTCAAACTCTTCTAAATTCAAGTGGATATAAACCTAACCTATTGAACCCTTCTACACCTTCCAAAGTCCTCTGGGGCAGAGAATTCCAAAGATTCTGACAAGAAATTCCTCCTCATCTCAGTTCTAAATAGCCAGCCCCTACTCTTCAGAGTCTGTCCCCGGGTTCTAGATATGGACAACCCCAGCCAAGGGAAGCATCCTTCCTGCATCTACCTTGTCGAGCCTTGTAAGAATTTTGCATGTTTGAATGAGATCACCTCTCATTCTTCTAAAGACAGCTAAAGTTGTCAATCAAAATTGCCAACAGCTTCATTAAACTATATTGATCCATAATTTGCTGTCAAAATAATGGGGTGACTAATGGTGCAAATGTGTTATCAACTTCAGACAAGTTGATGTGCAGTTAAACGTGGGAATCCAGACATTCCTGTCCGTGATGTGACAGTCTCCTCGTGCAACAGTGTCTTGAGAGCAGTTACAGGCATTGAATGATGTGATGTTGTTTTTTCTTGATGGATATGAACTAAGCACACCACAAAGTCTTATTCATTTCAGTCTAAGTACCACCAGAACGCTGAGATAAGTGCTAAACTGTTGTCGATCTGCAGCACTGCAAATGAACCTTTACAAGTGTGTTGTTGCATTCCTTCAGATTTTGAAAATGTCAATATTTTTTCTTTTCCTTTTGTCTTTTCCTCTCAGTCTAGTTTTTCCCTCTTATTTTCTGTGCCTGATATGACATTGAATTCACCCATTCTAACTTTCACTTCTTTTCAGTATTTTCATGGTTAATTACACAATCCTTCCATCTGATTAAGGCACACAGTTGCTTGTCCTGTCCACTGACATCCTAATGTGTAGATTCTGTTACTGCAATGCTATCAGAGCACACGTTCAGCTACTCACTATGTACACAGGAAAGTGCAGATGCTTGTTAAGGTACCCTGCTGGAGTAAATTATGGTCCATAAAAGATGCCAGAAGAAAATAGATGCAAATTGTGAATGCTCCGGATGTCAGAATTAAGTTTAAAAGACAAAACAAAGCCATTTGGAAGTTTAGAATCAGAGGGTGGATGTAGCTGTTACAAGGGGGCATAACTATAAGGTTCGGGGTGGGAGATATAGGAGGGATGTCCGAAATAGGTTCTTTACTCAGAGAGTTGTTAGAGTGTGGAATGGACTGCCTGCTGTGATAGTGGAGTCGGACACCAGAATGACAGGGAGTGGGATAGCTTGATCTTGGTTTCGGACAAAGCTCGGCACAACATCGAGGGCCGAAGGGCCTGTTCTGTGCTGTACTGTTCTATGTTCATAAGGCAACCCTCCCGTTCCGGTATTAAATAAAATAAATAAATCTTTATTGTCACAAGTAGGCTTACTTACATTAACACTGCATCGAAGTTACTGTGAAAAGTCCCGAGTCCCCACATTCCAGCACCTGTTCGGATACACAGAGGGAGAATTCAGAATGTCCAAATTACCTAACAACACATCTTTCGGGACTTGTGGGAGGAAACCAGAGCACCCGGAGGAAACCCACGCAGGGGAGAACGTGCAGACTCCGCACAGACAGTGACCCAGACCGGGAATCGAACCTCAGACCCTGGCGCTGTGAAGCAACAGTGCGAACCATTATGCGACCATGCCACCCATAATAAACCTTCCCTGAACTTCTGACACATTTACATCTTTCCTTAAATAAGGAGACCAATACTGTGCACAGTATTCCAGATATGGTCTCATCAATGCCCTGTACAACTGAAGCATAACTTCTTTACTTTTGTAATCAATTTCCTTCACAATGAACTTTAAAATTCTATTCGCTTTCCTAATTTCTTGCTGTACTCTTTTTATGAAATGCTAGAGAATTGATCAGTATTTTATTAAAGGTCCAGCTTCTATATGCACGTCCTTTCTATTAAAATATAATTCACTGTCAACTATTGTCACACTATTGTGTCAGCTTCCATTATAAGGTAGCACGTTTTTATATATATATATATATATATATTTATTTATGGTTGAGATGCAGGGTAGATAGAATTATAGAATTCCTACAGTGCAGAAGGAGGCCATTCAGCCCACCCATTCTGCACTGACCCTCCGAAGGAACTCCAAACAACCTATTCCGTTTTGAAGCTATTTCTAAACCGTGCTTCAGCAATGTTCTGTGATGGAGGATTCTGCAATTCAAAATCCTCTAAGAATGTTTTCTCCTCCTACAGCTTATGGTTATGCTGTAGACATTCTGTTGGGCCCAGCAGTGCTGTTTAAACATCTGTACTGCCTGTTTTCTAACTATGATGACACTTGGGTATAATAATAGTACTTTGCTGTGACTGGAATCCAATATTTGAGTCTTTGACATAAGCCCTGAATGGGCATCTCTAAACTTCCTGAAAGCAAACTTAAGGGAATACCTGTGGAGGTGAGACCCAGGATAAATATTTCAATTGTGATATTTCACAGGTGAATGTTCAGAGCAAGATGATCAGACATGCTTCATTTACAGAGTACTACTTGTGCTTGTGTAATAATCCCCAGAAAATAACTGCTTTGTTTCTGTTAAAAGCCTAATTCACTTTGCACTATTTGCTGGATCTGGCTGATTGCCCATGTATCTGCTTCTGTTTATTAAAAAAAATCCCTCTGTTCATAGATTGGACAAGAGACTTCCTGGTAGTATGGTGCAAGGTGTTTTTCAATTACCAAAGCAAGCTAACAGATGGAAAAAGACACATCAATATTTTTCAGCTTTTGTCTTCTTTTTTTTAAAGCTTGTTTGAAAACACCTTTTTAAATATTGAGTTCTTAATGGTAATCTGTTTGGCAAAGAAATCCCAAATATAATACTTCCCCTTTAATTATTTTATAATTATCTTTGATTGGTACCTAGCTTCCATCTTGTCCACTAATGGAAACAATCTAGCCCCAATTGGCCCATCATAATCCTTCATAATTTTGAAAACTGCTCTCTGACCATCCATTCACTTTTTCAACTTCAGTGAAACAAAATCCCGCATTTGCCAAGTTGCTTTCTTCACAATAGTTCATGACTGTGACTCAAGATCCTTGGCAACCCCATTGATTTTCTTCTTAACCCTTCAATAGATTTCCTTTAACTGCAGCCTACTAAAGGGGCAGATTTTAAAAAAATCATTGTGATCTGGCGAGTCTTATTTTCTAGAATTGTCTGTTTTTCAAAGCAAAATATTGCAAATGCTGGAAGTACTCCGATCTCACCACATCTGTGGGAGAAACGGTTAAGGCTTCATGTCCATGTCCTTTTACTTATGTTTTGCTTTTCTGATGGTTCAGCTGGGAGAAGGTTTGGGCCATCCACAGTTTGAGCAAAATAGACCTCTGCCCAAGTACAATCATTGATTAATACTTACCTATAGAGTTCAAACATGGTGCAAATTCGTCAACTCTTAACAATTTCTTTTCATTTAGAACTACTTCATGGAGGCCTCGCATGTTAAATCTGTGTGTAGCAAGCAACAGTGAGATGACATTAACTATAGTGCATGAATGGCAGCTTTTATAAAATAGTTACTTGTATCATAAGTCACTAATCAGTAACACCTTGTTATAAATTTCTGCTTCAGTATAATAATTAGCACAGCTGGAAGACTTGTGATTTTTTTGAAATTAAGCATGTCAACGTGTTAATTTGGGCTGTTTTGTGTTCTGCTCAGTGATACTTGTTCTGCAGATTAAATAGAACCTTAGCTCAGCCAGCTCGTCAGTCTTTTTCCCAGCATTGCTGACCACTGCATAGTTTGAGAAAAGAAAGGAGACTGAAGGGAAAATGGTATTTTTAACATGTCTTCAGTAGTAAATCTGCAAACTGGCAGAAACAGTAATCTGTTTGGAGCACAAAGGGGCAAATAAGTATATGGCACATGTCCCAGCTAAACTCTGTTTTCACAACATTCAATGCAAAATAAATGGGCCCTCTGTCCTGATGTTCTCATGTCAAGTAATGCTGACTCAGGAACTGATTTGCTAATAAAATACCAAGCTGTGCCACCATACATGGTAATGAAGCAATGAAAGTGACAGAATCTGATTCACTGAAGCTAGTCACTAATTGACTTTTTATGGTATTGACTCATTTTAGAGCTAACTTTAGGAAACCAGTCTCATGAGTCATGCAAGATGTACTGTATTAGGTTAAGAAAGCATTGATTTTTTTTCTAATTATTGATGAACAAGCAATGTTGGGTTTTTATTTTCTTGCAGAATTTCATACGGCACTGGTGGTATGAATACATGATCAAGGGTTGGGGATGATGTGGACAACCAAGCTGGGGTGAGGATGGGAGCGGGGGGGGGGGGGAAGGAAGAAACAGTTACAGAAGTGCAGTGGAAGGCGTGTGACATCCTTTTGACAGAGTTCATTGACATCAAAATGAAACTCAGATGGCTTTGGTTGCTGTCAAGTTTTGAGTGTGATCCTACAGTATGGAGGATCTCTTGCTTAAAAAAAAATCAGGATGAAGAATTTTCCATTCGGTTTTACTGAATGTAGGCAGTTTTTTTCTCCTTTCCAGTGCATATTTAAATTGTTATGACATTAATTTTCTTTTAGTCCTTGATTCTTCAGAGATCTTTAAGAAGTGAGATCAAAATAACAAACAGCAAATGCTTCGCATTGATTTTATTGAGGTTAAATTTAACCTTTATCAAATGGCCTCGTTTTTTTCTCTCCTGATTATTCATGTTGACAAGTATTGCTGGTTTCCATCCAATTAAAAATTAACTATAACATAATACAGATCTGTTTCACTGCTAAGATCAGATGACCCCAAATAGTTCCCGTTTAAAGCTATTGGATGCAAAATAAGTAAAAATTGATATAAAGGTGAACTTAATTCAACTTAATAGCTTAACTTAATAGCAGAGCTATTATATATATATTTTTAAAAAATATATTTATTAAAGTTTTTCAACAACTTAATTTTTTCCCCTTACAAACAATAAACACCCCCCCCCCATAACAAAATAACACGAAATCGCACTGAGCGAGATATATACATGGCAAAATGGTATATTTACATAGCTTTATACACTGGCTCTCTCCCGCACGTGCCAGTTCCCCCCACCCTTCATGTTATCTCCTGCTCCTCCATCCCCCACCCTTCATGTTATCTCCTGCTCCTCCATCCCCCCCCAAGCAATCCCGCATTTCCCCCCCCCCCCCCCCACCCCCCAGGGTTGCTGCTGCTGTTGACCGACCTTCCTCTAACGCTCCGCGAGATAGTCTAGGAACGGTTGCCACTGCCTGTAGAACCCCTGCGCAGACCCTCTCAAGGCAAACTTAATCCTCTCCAGCTTTATGAACCCAGCCATGTCGTTTATCCAGGCCTCCACGCTGGGGGGGCTTCGCCTCCTTCCACATTAGCAAGATCCGTCGTCGGGCTACTAGGGATGCAAAGGCCAGAATGCCGGCCTCTTTCGCCTCCTGCACTCCCGGCTCGTCCACTACCCCAAATATTGCTAGCCCCCAGCTTGGCTTGACCCGGATTTTCACCACCTGAGATATTGCTCCCGCCACTCCTCTCCAGAACCCCTCCAGTGCCGGGCATGACCAAAACATATGGACATGGTTCGCAGGACTCCCTGAACACCTTCCACATCTGTCCTCTACCCCAAAGAACCTACTCAACCTCGCCACCGTCAAGTGCGCTCTGTGAACCACCTTAAATTGTATCAGGCTGAGCCTGGCACATGAGGAGGAGGAGGAATTAACCCTACCCAGGGCATCAGCCCACAAACCTTCCTCGATCTCCTCCCCCAGCTCCTCCTCCCATTTACCCTTCAACTCTTCTGCTAGCGCTTCCCCCTCTTCTTTCATCTCTTGGTGTATTGCCGAAACCTTGCCCTCCCCGACCCATACACCCGGGATCACCCTGTCTTGAATTTCTTGTGCCGGGAGCAACGGGAATTCCCTGACCTGTCGCCTCACAAAAGCCCTCACCTGCATATATCTAAATGCATTTCCCAGGGGTAACTCAAACTTCTCCTCCAGTGCCCCTAGGCTCGCGAATGTCCCGTCAATGAACAGGTCCCCCATTCTTCTAATCCCCGCCCGATGCCAGCCCTGGAACCCCCCCCCGTCCATCTTCCCCGGGACAAACCGGTGGTTACCCCTGATCGGGGACCACACCGAGGCTCCCACTGCACCCCTGTGCCGTCTCCACTGGCCCCAGATCCTTAACATTGCCGCCACCACCGGGCTCGTGTTATATATTTTTTTAATGGGTCGTTGCAGAACCATGATTGTAAAACTCTTGGTGTGATTTGGGTCGCATGATATTTATTTTAGCTGAACAGGAAAGAAAAAGAGAAACTTGCATTTATAAAGCATCTTTGACAATCCACGGACATCCCAAATGCTTCATACCCGAGGAAATGTAGTTACTGTTATGATGTGACCAATGCAGCAGTCTTTTTGCCATTTGCGGGAACTTGCTGTGCACAATGAGAATGGCCAGATAAACTCTTTTTATGTAATGGTTGAGGGATAAATATTGGCCTGAACACTGGGGATGATACTCATGCGCCTCGTCAACCTAGTGCCATGGGCTTTTTTACCTTCCCCTGAGAAATAAGGGGAAGCCTTGGTTTATCATCTCATCTGAAAGCGTGTACTCTGCGCAGCACTACAGCACTACCTGACCCCTACAGCCTTTTGACTGAAGAGGCAAGAATGGCACACCAAATAACGCAAACTAGCAATGTGAACTTTATTGTCAACCCTCCAAAGAAAAAGTACATTTATTTCAACAGATCTCTTGAGACTATTCTGTCCTCTGAGGAATTTTGTTCCAGGAGGTTGCACCCACTTTATGCAGTGGGGATGGGTTTTACTTTATTGTCCATGAGATTACTAGAACTCTCAAAATGAAATAAATATTATTTCATTTATTTGTTGTAAAAGTCAGCGATGCTGGGGCAGCAACCTTTTGTATTCCATTTCAGCCGCTGTGGCCTTTGATTCCATTCTGTTTTGATTGCTTACAATTTGTTGCTTGTTCAGTTACCAAAGACATTTGAGTCAACCACCTAATGTGGCATTGGTGATGGTTACATCAGTCAAAGGCAGAAGTGGCAGGTTCCCTGTTGGACATTGGGGAAATAGTTGGGTTAATTTGCAAAGCCTGTGAATGGCCGTTTTCCAGGTGCTAGCCCATACATTGCCAAATTAATTTTGATTTGAACTCCCTGCCTCTGAGTTCTGAGTCCAGCATCATTGCCATTATGCGTGCTCTCCGCTGCAGCTGTGCTCTGTTCTAACATTCATGACTTTGTTGTGATGTTGCAGACTACTTTCTGTATTCCAATAAAAGGACACCTCAAACTATTTGGCACTGCAAATATCCATCAATTTCTGAATTACAACCATTGCCGATCCAAAAACCTAGAGACATGGGCCCATAACTTCCTGGTTCCCCGGCATTTGGGGAGGCACCCCAATGATGCACTGGGGAATCCCTCTAGGAACTTCCCATGTAAGGGTTTACCCGGCAATTGCCCAGAAGCGCTAACTTCCTCTGGACAATTGCGCTGGGCTGGGAATCATGTGACCAAAGTGATTTAAATCTCAAACTTTTGATTGCTCTGCCAGCTTTACCCTGGTAGTTATTCTGGAGTTAGAAGTAATTTTTTTCCTTTTAACTCTCAAAGTATCTTTAAATTAAAACCCACATCCAGTCTCACACACTGGACCACCCCGTGAACTGATGCACACTACTCTTTCCCCCCCCCCCCCCCCCCCCCCCCCTCCCCCCTGCCAGATGGTGCACCTTCCCATTATCTGAATGACTTGCCTTTTAATTGTCCCATATAAACATCCCCTTTACAGCAGCTAGAGCCGTAAAAATGGACATTCCTTTCTTCTCTGCGCCCCAGTTACTCCATATCGATGCAGTAGGGGCATGCCTTGCTGCTCCTGTCTCGCCCTGCTTGAGTGAGGAAGGCTTCGGAATGCAGTGAAAGCAAGTCCGTTGAGAGTGGCAATCCAACAGAGATTTCCACTCTGAGGAAGTTATAGGCCATGGTTTTTACAGGCCCAAGAGCAGAGTTTCCCATGCCAATTAGAAACATTGTCCATGTTACATGGACAAAAAATTACTTGGACAATGAGATTTGCCCACTTCTCTCCAATCTCATCTTCTCATTTGCTTTTCATTGAGGCAGAACACAACGTAAAGCAGAAATAATTACCTCTGTAAATTGTTTAATGAATGTGATCATTTAAAATCCAAGAACTTGCATGACCTCTGTCTGAAAAGAATTCTTGCGATGTTATGTTGTTGGTGATTAATGAGGAATTCCAGTGTCCAGTAAACACCTACACATTTTGGCATGGTTTGCAAGTTAAACCTACTCTGTTAATGCGAGATTTGAACCTGATAAAGTACTGACTTGCAAGCAGCCTTTAGACCTTCCATCATCGGGGTAAATTTTGTCTTGTGAACTGAGACAATGTGATGGTTGTGTACTAATTTATCTCCTTCCCACCTACAAGGTGGTTTATCTAATTCCAAAAGTAAAATGTTGCACCTCAATTTTGCTGGGAATTCTCAGCAGGTCAGGCAACATCTCCTCCGGTGAGAGAGAAACAGAAATAACGTTTTAGACCAGTGATCATTCATCCAATGGAATTATGAAGAGTTTGATATAGTAGATAAGGGGGAACTGTTTCCACTGCTCTAACTAGATAACAAAGATTTAAACTAATTGGTAAAATGAACCACAGGGGAGATGAGATTTTGTTTCTAAAAGCTGCGACTTGTTATGATCTAGAATGTACTGCCTGAAAAGGTTTTGGAAGCAGTTTCAACAGCAGTTTGGATATACACTTGAAAAGGAAATATTTGCAGGATTATGGGAAAAGAATGGGAAGTTAGACTAATTTAATTGACTACAAGCATAGTACAAGAGTACAAGCATAATGGTTGAATGATCACCTTCTGTCCTGTTAAGATTTTATGAATCATGTACTTGAAAGTAAAATTCAAAATATTTTTAGCCTGAAATTCCAGTAGCCCCTTTTAAGCTTTGTGATTTCATTAACATTATAGTACTGCATAGTCACTGAATAGTTTGAATTATTGGCACATTTCCTACACTGAGCTTGCTGTCTAACACGACTGCTGTTGACTAGTGTGTGTTGGAATATTTAGTCAGACCAGTTACTGTATTTGCATTAATACAGAAAAGGTGTGGCATTAATCCTCATTGATAGGTGGGTACATTGGTTACTATAACTAAGTTTTAATGGCGTCTAATGTTTTTAACAGGGCTGAATGCTTGGAATGATTGAAATGTTTTAACATTGTGAATAGCTCTATTGACTAAACTGCAGTGGGAGCTCTTGGATGCATACATAATTCAAAATGATCTTCCGTTTCCCAGGCATGGCTCAACGGTGAGACAAAGCCTCCAGTGCTTACTGCCATCTTTGCAGTGAGTCATCAAACTACAGCTTGTACCAAAGCAAAACTTCACTTTAGCAACAAGATAACAGTTCTGTGTTTGGAAGTCTCGTTTCTAAGCTGGTGGGCATTTAGGGCCGTCAATCAAAAGCTCCTTTCATTCAAGTGTGTAGCCTGAATGTTAATCACTGTCCCTCCTGTTCATTTACAGTCAGTGCACAGCAGTACAGGGACTTGACTTGTACAGCCTGAACTGGTTGAAGCAGGGATTTGATCCTGCATTTCTTTTTTTAAAAAAAGGTAATTTGTGCTGACGCATTCTTTGTTGCTTTAGTTTGGAAACAAATGTACACAATTTGAGTTTTGCTTCTGGTTCTGGTTGCTTTTCATTAGGATGTGGAATAGAGCCAGCTCTGACCTGTTGATTTTTTGTCTCCCCACCCTTTATATTTTGTTGTTTACAGCTGTGATTCGATGTTGCCACTGTGACCCTTGGAAGGACCAGCACTTCATCTCAGCCATGGCTCAGATTCTTCATCTCGAGATTCCAAATTTTGGGAACAATGTCCTGGGCTGCTTGAATGAACAGCGGTTAATGGGGTTATTTTGTGATGTCTCTATCGTAGTCAAAGGTCAAGCCTTCAAGGCGCACCGTGCTGTGCTGGCAGCCAACAGCCTCTATTTCCGGGATTTGTTCAGTGGCAATAGTAAAAGTGCATTTGAGTTGCCCGCCTCAGTTCCGCCTGCCTGCTTTCAGCAGATCCTTTCCTTTTGTTACACCGGCAAGCTTACCATGGCAGCCAGCGAGCAGCTGGTGGTGATGTACACAGCAGGCTTCCTGCAAATACAGCGCATTGTCGAGAAAGGGACTGAACTGATGTTCAAAGTGAGCTCCCCACATTGTGACTCTCAGACGACCTCCATCGAAGACACTGGCTCTGCCCCACAGAGTCCTTGCCCCCTACAGCCACCTGCCACCCCAACGGTTGTGTCTCCAGCTTTACCCATTCCTTTGCTTTCTCGGGTGAAGAGTGAACACTGCGAACAAGATCTGACGGTGCCTGGCATTCATGCCCTTACAACCAAGCGCTCATTGGAGGCTAGCCAGCGTGAGAGTGCCAGTCACCTAAACTGTTCAACACCTTTGAAGTTACCTAGAGTTTCCTATCCTGGATCCTGGGGTGCCACACCTTTTGTGCAGCCAGTAACCTATGTCCAAACAGAGCGCACAAGCCCAGGTGGAAGCAGTAATCAGACCACGGACAGTCCAACTTCATACCAGAATGAGGAAGAAGAAGATGATGATGAAGCATATGAGACAATGGCAGAAGATCAATATGGACAGATGTATATCAAGGCATCATCAGGATACCCTGGTAAGAGATGCTGACTTGTGTGCCAATCAGTACTAACTATGTTTTTTTAATTTCCTTTGGTCACTCATTATCTCCTTTCCTGAATTTGGCTTTGGTCCCTTCATAAATATGCAGGGCTCAGAATTGAGTTCTAAGAATACATCTAGAGGTGCAGTCTGAGGGATAAGTGTGAGGGGTCCCCGGGCCATAATCTCTATACCAGTGCTCTGATAAGAGTCCACTTAAAAAATGGTTGCGAGAAGAATATGATCATCTTTAGATAGAGTAGATAGGAGAAACTTTTCCTCTTAGTACAGGGGTCAATAACCAGGTAGCATAGATTTAAGCTGAGCAGCAAAGCATTTGAGGAAAAACCTTTTCACCCAGTGGGTGTTGGGAATCTGGAACTCACTACCTAAAAGGGTGGCCGATGCGGAACCCTCGCAACGTTTAAAACCTTTAAATTAACACCTGAAAAGCTATAATATACAAGGCTATGGACCAAGTGCTTTAAAGTGGGATTAGAATAGATAGGTTCTTGACGGCTGGCACAGAAACGATGGACTGAAGGGCCTCTTTCTGTGCTGTAAAATGCTGACTCCATGACTTCAACAATTTAGACAGTGCCATTACAATTGTGAAAACTCCCAAGATTTAGTGTAGATTCATGACTGGAAGCAGAAAACCGTGTCCGTGTTCTAAAAAGGATATCATATCGGTTCCAAAAAGCTGCAGCTTCATTAATTTAGTATCAACTGTAAGGTTGAAGTCAGTGAATCCCATTATGAGGATCTGCACAGTAGCAATAACTTAATAAGCAATGAACGTGGATTTAGAAGGGGAAGATTTTGATTGGTAAACCACCTCAATTTTCTTCAGATCGTTGCAGACAAATAGCAGTACTCATTGTAATGTGGTTTATTTGGATTTCCAGAAAGCATGACATGACATAATTGAACTGAAGACCTAACAAATCTGATATAGAACATGCAAAAGAACAAGAAGCAAATTTAGTAAAGAAATAAAAACAACAAGAAATGCAGGAAATAGCAGAAAAGGCAGAATATGTGCAGAAAAACAAAGCGTTAAGGTTTCAGGGTGATGATTTTTCATCAGAACTGACAGAAGGCCAGTAGCCTGAAAAGTTAATTCTGTTTCTCTCTCCACAGATGCTGCCAGACTTGCTGTGTATTTCCAGCATTTTCTGTTTCCGTTATTTCAGATTTTCAGCATCTGTAGTATTTTGCTTTCATATTACTAAAAATGAACTTGGAATATAATAAAGTTGGTGAGGGTGTATTTACTAGAGTCAGTGTTTTTAACTGTAGTGTTCTTAATCTACATAAGCCCGTAAGAATAACTATACATTGATTGCATTTGGTAACAACACTTGAGAGCAAGGGCAATAGAGATGAGGGGAGTGCAGATAAATATTTACCAAAAAATCCTGCAAGGCTATGTTGATAGGGTTTGACAAAGTAGCATAAACCAGTTGTGCCAATCGGTCTGTTTCTGTGCTGTAAATTCTATGTAATGCAGAATTGAATTTAACATTGATCGATGTAAAAATACGTTGGTTTTACTGTTAATCCTGTAGGCCAAAGCAATGCTTGGATGTATAACTAGAATCACAAAATTACAGCCTATATAAGTTACGCTGAGCATTCATAGTGCACTGATCATACCACACAAGGAATACCTTTTAAGCTTTGGCTGTAACACCAGCGATTGAATATTTAAAATATAAGATGTGGATTGAGAAAGATACAGAAGAAAAAGACTTAAAACTGAACTTGTGTGGAAAGCATTAGAAAAGCGAGTTTGGCAGTTCAGAAGACAGCTGGTGTGGCAGGTTTTAGTGGGATATTGTGGCAGAGAGGTTGAAGCATCCGATGAAGGACCTTTAATGGAAATGCTTGTTCCGCTGTTCAAAGAGATCATGACTGATTTGCGACCTAACTCCATATACCTGCCTATGCCCCATATCTCTTAATACCTTAGGATAACAAAACTCCATTGATCTCGTATCAAATTTACAATTATCAAACATCAATTTACATTTTCCCAAGAGTTCCAAATTTCTGCCAGCCTTTCTGTATGGGGGGGGGGGGGGGGGGGGTCCTAATTTCGCCACTGAAAGGTCTTGCTCTAATTTTTAGATAGTCCTCCCTGTCCTAAATTCTCCAACCAGTCAAATTTGTTTCTATTTCTGAAGAGTTATGATTAACTGTTTCTCTCTCCCTGCAGATGCTGCCAGACCTGAGTCTTTCCAGAATTTTCTGTACGTTATAAATATGTTTAAGCTTTTATCCTCTCGGTTGCATAGAGATTATAACATTAAACCTGCCATTCAACCCAATGAGTTAGTACTTGTCCTCTAAACAAGCAGTTCTTCTTGTGTCTTTCTATGCTTGAATCGCCTATTTTAAACTATTCTTTAAAGCTAACATAGTATCTGTTTCAGTCAATATCTCTGTGCATGCAACAGTCTCACAACCGACTACAGAGAAACCAAAATCTCCTCTCCCCTAAAGCATTTGCCTTGGTTCTATCCCCCTTTGCAACCCAACATCTTCAATCTATTCTGCCCTTCATAACTTTAAACACCTCTAGAATATCAGTTCAGAGTTTCTTGTCCTTGCAGGAACAGTTCCTTTTTTTTTTTGAAGCAAGGCACCATTTAATCTATATAGTTTGAACATAATCTGACACAATCTGACAATTTCTTTAAAATTGTAGGTCTGAAAACCTTTTGCAGAAAATGACTGAAATGCGGTGAACCCGTACAAACTGTTTCTTGCAAAATGCATGTGGAAAAGTAGTTTTACATTAGAAAACTTAATCTCAATTGTGGAATAAATTTACTATTGTCATCTCTCAAATATAAGGCAATGTTTTTTATTTCTGAAATTAAAATACCCAATCAACACACAGCGATTGCACCAGTTTAGAATAGTTATGGAATAGAACATCTTTTTCCCCTTCCTTTTGGTAAGTTTCCATCTAGTTATTCGCATCCCTCAGTAGGCCATAGAAGGATTTGGGGTATTATATTTGTCAGCCTTATTTATTTATTTCTGAGTGCTAAGTGGAAAGAAAAAGCATATAAGGAGGCAAAAGTCAGTGAAAGCCCCAGAGGTTGGGATAATTTAGAATCCAGCAAAGGAGGACTAAAAAGATGATGAGAGAGAAAATAAACTACAAGGGGAAACTAGTGAGTAATATAAAATCTGACAAGAGCATCTTTAAACATATAAAAAAGAACTGTGATCAAAATGAACATAGGCACCTTAGAAAATGAGCTGGGGAACAAAGGAATGACAGAGGAATAAACAGATACTTTGCATCAGTCTTTATGGTGGAAGATGCTTTGAGCATCCCATTAATATTAAAGAATTGGGCCCTGGTGGTGGGGGTGGGGACGGGGGGCAGGCTAGTAGTGAGGAGAGGTGAGGCTAGCGCACAGGAATGAAGTGGCGGGAGAGGCTACAGTCTGTTGGGCCTGTATGGGTGGGTTGCAATCAGCCTAGATGGTTGTTCGTGTGATGGGGGGATGTGGCACCAGGCACTTGGGGAGGAGGGAAAGAGAGAGATATGAGAGAGGGGGTGGGGGGAAGGAGGGAGTGAGATACGCCCGACAAGGTTGATCACCTAGAACGTGTGGGGCGCCTGTGAAGAGGTCAAGGGTTTTTTTTCCATTTGAAAGGTTTGGGGCCGATGTGATGCTCCTGCAGGAAGAGACATGTGCGGGACCAGATCGGATTGCGGAAGGCTTGAGCCAGGTTTCCCATTCAGGGCTTAATGGCAGGGCAAAGGGGGGGTGGTGATTTTGGTTAGCAAGGGGGTTCGTTTTTAGGTGGGGAGTGGTGCCTGATCAGGGTGGTCTGTAAGTGATGGTTACCGGTAAACTGGAAAGGAAGGCAGTGGTGATTGTGAACGTGCATGCCCCGAATTGGGATGGTAAGTTCATGGAACGGCTAGTGGCTGGAGTTGGATATGCACCAGCTGATTTTAGGGGGAGATTTTTTTTTTTACCATTAAAGACTATTAATGTTGTTGCAACTCCAACATGCAGCAATCATTGGTGTGCAATAGGCCCACACATTAAAATTTCATTTAAAATATTTTAAATCCCTACATGAAATACAGTCTGCATCTACAAATATTAAGTCCCGGCCACCTTTAGCTTTTAAAGTCTGAATATTCACCTAAAATGATTGTATAATATAACTCACTGGTGTGAACTTCATGGAGCAGGGAATGTTACTTTAAAATTAACCTATGAAATTGAGAAGAAAAAAGTATTAACCTCAGCTTCAATGAATAGTTTCCAGAATCTGCCAGAGCTTGGGAACTGGGTGACAAGTCGCTCATAGGTCTTCCGCGCTTTGTCTATGGGTTGGTTCTAAAAGTAAAAACCATTAAAAAAAAAAAATATATATATATCTATATATATATATATATTTTTTTTTTTACAGCGTTAAAAAATATGCAATGATAAGCTTTTGATGCTTTACTCCCAGTCATCTCAGTAAGAGGCAATTTCACAACTGTTTTAAAAATCATACTGTGCAAATTTTTGAACTGTATAATAAACAAACATAACCCTATTTCACTAAACCTGTGCCTCTCGTATGAGAATGCTCCATGCATCAAGGTCATATGGATTTTCTTCTAATTTCTTTTCTGCCGCCTTCACTTTTTCAGGAACATACTCTGGAGCCTGCTCCGCATTTGCTTCGCCGGATAGTGATTTTAAAAAAAAAAGTTTTTTTTAAAAAACACCAGTCAATTAACGCGGGTAAATGTCGTTCGAGTGAGTGCAGAGCTGGCCCCAGAAATCCCACTTTTTATCTCTGTCTTCCCCCTCTTTAACCTCAGTGCTTCTCATACCACCCCCACCACCACAATCGTCCTCATCGCCGCCTCAGCGCTTCACAAAAAACTTAGGGGGAGATTTTAACTGTTTTTGATCCAAAGTTCGATCGCTCCAGGCCAAGGTCGCTGTCTGTTTCAGGGATGGCGAAGGTGCTGGTGGCATTCGCGGAGGAGACTGGAGGGGTGGATCTGTGACGGTTTGTGAACCGGTGGGGGGGTAAGGAGTTTTCATTTTTTTGCTGGTGTACCAGGTTTACTCAAGGATTGATTTTGTTGTTATGGGTAAGATTTTGCTCCCTGGGGTAAAAAGTGAAGAGTATTCGCGGTGGTGATTTCGGACCATGTGCTGCATTAGGTTTGAAGCTGGAAGTGGGTCGGGCACAGCGCGGGGGATGGAGGTTGGATGTGGGTCTGTTGGCTGACCTCTGGTTTTGTGCTAAGATTTCCATGACCATAAAGGATTACGTAGCATGGAGTGAGAATGGGATGGTCTCCCCCGCTATGTTATGGGATGGGTTAAAGGTTGTGATCAGGGGAGAGGTCATTTCGTACAGGGCTCAACTGGATAGGGAGGCCAGGCAGGAGTGTCAGGAGCTGGTGGATGAGATTCCAGTTGTGCCTAGGTAATATGTGAATGATCCCACGCCAGAGCTTTGGGCACGTGGGCAGTAGCTGCAAATGCAGTTTGACCTGTCATCCACGCGTTGGGTGGTGCGTCAGCTGCGATTGGTAAAGGGGTGGTGTAATATATGAGGAGAAGGCTAGCTATCTTTTTGCCCGTTAGTTAAAGCGGCAAGAAGCTGCTAGAGAGATTGTGCAGGTGAGGCGGAAGAAGAGAGCGATCTGCCCCAGAAAAGGTCAGTGTTAGAGTTTTTAAAGGGGTAATGTTTCACCAGGTAGGAGAGGATTTGGAGGTGCCGTTGGGGTCGGAGGGGGTG
The DNA here is from genome assembly GCF_047496885.1 of Scyliorhinus torazame. NCBI lineage: Eukaryota > Metazoa > Chordata > Chondrichthyes > Carcharhiniformes > Scyliorhinidae > Scyliorhinus > Scyliorhinus torazame. Next base: position 100,335,114 of record NC_092728.1, on the reverse strand, counting down.
CACACGACTTTGGGGAAGGTGCAGGCTGAGAAGGCGCCGGGACCAGATGGGCTGCCGGTAAAATTCTATAAGAGATTTGTGGTTCAGTTGGCTCCATTGGTGTTGGGGATGTTTAATGATTCATTGGCACGGGGTTCCCTTCCTGAGACGTTGGGGCGGGCTTCCATTTCTCTCCTAAAGAAGGACAACCCAGTGTGTGGGTTGTTTTGGCCGATCTCTCTGCTTAATGTAGGTGCAAATCTTCTAGCCAAGGTGTTGGTGTTAAGGTTGGAGCTGTGCCCCCCAGAGGTTGTGGGGGAGGATCAGATGAGCTTTGTGAAGGGTAGGAAGTTGTATTCTAACATGAGGCGGTTACTCAGTGTGGTTCTTGCACCAGTGGAGGAGCTGGAGGTAATTGTGTCTTTGGACATAAGGCAGAAAAGGCCATCACCTGGATTCAATGGAGCTACTTGTTTACGGTTCTGGAGAAAGTTGGGTTTGGTCCTGGGTTTGTGTTGTGGGTGTGGCTGTTGTATGAGGCAATATCGGGGGGGGAAAGGAGAATGGAAGAGTAAAGTACAGGGTGTCACTGTACGCTGACTATCTTTTGTTGTATGTAAGGGACCAGGGGGTAGTGATGGGTGATATTGTAGGGATATTTGAGAGGTTTGCCTCTTTTTTGCAGTGCAAGTTTAATGTTGGGAAACCTGGGTATTTTGGGGGAGGGAGCTGAGGTGAGGGGGCTGCCTTTTCGTGTGCTGGGTTGAGCTTCTGCTGTTTTGGGGTCCAGGTGGTGCGGGATTGGCGGGACTTCGCAAGCTGAACTTTACTAGTCTGGCAAGTAGGGTGAGGGCGGATTTGCAGAGATAGGACAGCCTTACATTGTCTCTGGTGGGCCGGGTGCAAACTATATGGCCAAGATCGTGTTTTTGTTTCAGCACCTTCAGGTTTGCCTCCCTAAAGTATTTTTCTGGGGGCTGGAGCGGCTTATAATAGGGTTTATATGGGCAGGGCAAACTCCTCCAATCTGGAGGATGGTCTTACGGATGAGGGGTGCTTGGCACTGCCGAAATTTTTGTTTCATGATTGGGTGGCCAATGCAGAGAAGGTGTTGGGGTGGTCCAGGGATTGGGAGGTTGCCTGTGTACAAATAGAGCTGGGGTCATGTAAGGAGTCATGTCTGGAGGTGCCAATCTGCTCTTTGCTCCAGCCAGAGTATTTGTTGAATCTGATGTATATCTCCACGTTTGCCAGTATTTTCAGCAGGGGGGTCAAGTTGGTTCCCTATTTGCAGCAATTGTTCATTCCAACTGGGTAACTTGATGCCACTTTTGGGGGTAAAGTAAAGGGCTGGAGAGGGTTAAGGACCTATATTTGGAGGGTCGGTTTGTTGATTGGGAAGACTGAAGGAGAAAGCAGGCTTTGGCGGGGCGGGGCGGGGGAGGAGGAGGAAGGAAGGAGAGACAGAGAGAGAGACAGAGAGAGAGACAGAGAGAGAGACAGAGAGAGAGACAGAGAGAGAGACAGAGAGAGAGACAGAGAGAGAGACAGAGAGAGAGACAGAGAGAGAGACAGAGAGAGAGACAGAGAGAGAGACAGAGAGAGAGACAGAGAGAGAGAGACAGAGAGAGAGAGACAGAGAGAGAGAGACAGAGAGAGAGAGACAGAGAGAGAGAGACAGAGAGAGAGAGACAGAGAGAGAGAGACAGAGAGAGAGAGACAGAGAGAGAGAGACAGAGAGAGACCCAGAGAGAGAGACCCAGAGAGAGAGACCGACACAGAGAGAGAGAGACCGACACAGAGAGAGAGAGACACAGAGAGAGAGAGACACAGAGAGAGAGAGACACAGAGAGAGAGAGACACAGAGCGAGAGACACAGAGCGAGAGAGACACAGAGAGAGAGAGACACAGAGAGAGAGAGACACAGAGAGAGAGAGACACAGAGAGAGAGAGACACAGAGAGAGAGAGACACAGAGAGAGAGAGACACAGAGAGAGAGAGACACAGAGAGAGAGACACACAGAGAGAGACACGAGACACAGAGAGAGAGACACGAGACACAGAGAGAGAGAGAGAGAGACACAGAGAGAGACAATGAATATGTTTAGGTACTTTCAGGTGCTTGACTGGGTCTCAGTCAGGCGAGTTTTTTTCGACATTCCCGGGCCTGTCGCCATCCACCTTGCTGGAATGGCTTGGAGGAGGTTGGTACCTCCAGTTTGTATGGTCAGATCATGGGGGAAGAGCAGGTTTTGGTGGAGGAGGTGAAGAGTAGGTGGGAGGAGGAACTTTGTCCCATTTTGGAAGAGGAGGTTTGGAATGAGTCTCTCCACCAGGCTGAATGCTACATCATCCTGCGCACGGCTGAGTTTAATACAGCTCAAGGTGGTGTTCAGGGTACGCCTCACCATGTTAAGTAATGGGCTAAGAGACATTGCAATTAGTTGTCTCATTTATGTTAAGTATCCATTAATTGAGACATATGTAAAGGGGCTTCAGGTGGCCTCTGTCAGGTGATGTATAGGAAGAGTTCTCACTGGAACGAAGGAGGTTGAGGGGAGACCTGATAGAGGTCTACAAAATTATGAGGGGCACAGACAGAGCGGATAGTCAGAGGCTTTTCCCCAGGGTAGAGGGGTCAATTACTAGGGGACATAGAACATAGAAAATACAGCACAGAACAGGCCCTTCGGCCCACGATGTTGTGCCGAACCTTTGTCCTAGATTAATCATAGATTATCATTGAATTTACAGTGCAGAAGGAGGCCATTCGGCCCTTTGAGTCTGCACCGGCTCCTGGAAAGAGCACCCTACCCAAACTCAACACCTCCACCCAACACCAAGGGCAATTTTGGACATTAAGGGCAATTTATCATTGGCCAATTCACCTAACCTGCACATCTTTGGACTGTGGGAGGAAACCGGAGCACCCGGAGGAAACCCACGCAGACACGGGGAGGACGTGCAGACTCCGCACAGACAGTGACCCAAGCCGGAATCGAACCTGTGACCCTGGAGCTGTGAAGCATTGTGCTATCCACAATGCTACCGTGCTGCCCTTAAGAACAAATAAATCTACACTATATCATTTTACCGTAATCCATGTACCTATCCAATAGCTGCTTGAAGGTCCCTAATGTTTCCGACTCAACTACTTCCACAGGCAGTGCATTCCATGCCCCCACTACTCTCTGGGTAAAGAACCTACCTCTGATATCCCTCCTATATCTTCCACCTTTCACCTTAAATTTATGTCCCCTTGTAATGGTTTGTTCCACCTGGGGAAAAAGTCTCTGACTGTCTACTCTATCTATTCCCCTGATCATCTTATAAACCTCTATCAAGTCGCCCCTCATCCTTCTCCGTTCTAATGAGAAAAGGCCTAGCACCCTCAACGTTTCCTCGTAAGACCTACTCTCCATTCCAGGCAACATCCTGGTAAATCTTCTTTGCACCTTTTCCAAAGCTTCCACATCCTTCCTAAAATGAGGCGACCAGAACTGTACACAGTACTCCAAATGTGGCCTTACCAAAGTTTTGTACAGCTGCCTCATCACCTCACGGCTCTTAAATTCAATCCCTCTGTTAATAAACGCGAGCACACCATAGGCCTTATTCACAGCTCTATCCACTTGAGTGGCAACTTTCAAAGATGTATGAACATAGACCCCAAGATCTCTCTGCTCCTCCACATTGCCAAGAACTCTACCGTTAACCCTGTATTCCGCATTCATATTTATCCTTCCAAAATGGACAACCTCACACTTTTCAGGGTTAAACTCCATCTGCCACTTCTCAGCCCAGCTCTGCATCCTATCTATGTCTCTTTGCAGCCGACAACAGCCCTCCTCACTATCCACAACTCCACCAATCTTCGTATCGTCTGCAAATTTACTGACCCACCCTTCAACTCCCTCATCCAAGTCATTAATGAAAATCACAAACAGCAGAGGACCCAGAACTGATCCCTGCAGTACGCCACTGGTAACTGGGATCCAGGCTGAATATTTACCATCCACCACCACTCTCTGACTTCTATCGGTTAGCCAGTTCGTTATCCAACTGGCCAAATTTCCCACTATCCCATGCCTCCTTACTTTCTGCATAAGCCTACCATGGGGAACCTTATCAAATGCCTTACTAAAATCCATGTACACTACATCCACTGCTTTACCTTCATCCACATGCTTGGTCACCTCCTCAAAGAATTCAATAAGACTTGTAAGGCAAGACCTACCCCTCACAAATCCGTGCTGACTATCCCTAATCAAGCAGTGTCTTTCCAGATGCTCAGAAATCCTATCCTTCAGTACCCTTTCCATTACTTTGCCTACCACCGAAGTAAGACTAACTGGCCTGTAATTCCCAGGGTTATCCCTATTCCCTTTTTTGAACAGGGGCACAACATTCGCCACTCTCCAATCCCCTGGTACCACCCCTGTTGACAGTGAGGACGAAAAGATCATTGCCAACGGCTCTGCAATTTCATCTCTTGCTTCCCATAGAATCCTTGGATATATCCCGTCAGGCCCGGGGGACTTGTCTATCCTCCAAGTTTTTCAAAATGCCCAACACATCTTCCTTCCTAACAAGTATTTCCTCGAGCTTACCAATCTGTTTCACACTGTCCTCTCCAACAATATCGCCCCTCTCATTTGTAAATACAGAAGAAAAGTACTCGTTCAAGACCTCTCCTATCTCTTCAGACTCAATGCACAATCTCCCGCTACTGTCCTTGATCGGACCTACCCTCGCTCTAGTCATTCTCATATTTCTCACATATGTGTAAAAGGCCTTGATCCTACCCGCCAAAGATTGTTCATGCCCTCTCTTAGCTCTCCTAATCCCTTTCTTCAGTTCCCTCCTGGCTATCTTGTATCCCTCCAATGCCCTGTCTGAACCTTGTTTCCTCAGCCTTACATAAGTCTCCTTTTTCCTCTTAACAAGACATTCAACCTCTCTTGTCAACCATGGTTCCCTCACTCGACCATCTTTTCCCTGCCTGACAGGGACATACATATCAAGGACACGTAGCACCTGTTCCTTGAACAAGTTCCACATTTCACTTGTGTCCTTCCCTGACAGCCTATGTTCCCAACTTATGCACTTCAATTCTTGTCTGACAACATCGTATTTACCCTTCCCCCAATTGTAAACCTTGCCCTGTTGCACGTACCTATCCCTCTCCATTACTAAAGTGAAAGTCACAGAATTGTGGTCACTACCTCCAAAATGCTCCCCCACTAACAAATCTATCACTTGCCCTGGTTCATTACCCAGTACTAAATCCAATATTGCCCCTCCTCTGGTCGGACAATCTACATACTGTGTCAGAAAAGCTTCCTGGACACACTGCACAAACACCACCCCATCCAAACTATTTGATCTAAAGAGTTTCCACTCAATATTTGGGAAGTTAAAGTCGCCCATGACTACTACCCTATGACTTCTGCACCTTTCCAAAATCTGTTTCCCAATCTGTTCCTCCACATCTCTGCTACTATTGGGGGGCCTATAGAAAACTCCTAACAAGGTGACTGCTCCTTTCCTATTTCTGACTTCAACCCATACTACCTCAATAGGGTGATACTCCTCGAACTGCCTTTCTGCAGCTGTTATTCTATCTCTAATTAATAATGCCACCCCCCCCACCTCTTTTACCACCCTCCCTAATCTTATTGAAGCATCTATAACCAGGGACCTCCAACAACCATTTCTGCCCCTCTTCTATCCAAGTTTCCGTGATGGCCACCACATCGTAGTCCCAAGTACCGATCCATGCCTTAAGTTCACCCACCTTATTCCTGATGCTTCTTGCGTTGAAGTATACACACTTCAACCCATCTCCGTGCCTGCAAGTACTCCCCTTTGTCAGTGTTCCCTTCCCCACTGCCTCATTACATGCTTTGGCGTCCTGAATATCAGCTACCTTAGTTGCTGAACTGGACTACAAATCCGGTTCCCATTCCCCTGCCAAATTAGTTTAAACCCTCCCGAAGAGTACTAGAAAACCTCCCTCCCAGGATATTGGTGCCCCTCTGGTTCAGATGCAACCCGTCCTGCTTGTACAAGTCCCACCTTCCCCAGAATGCGCTCCAATTATCCAAATACCTGAAGCCCTCCCTCCTACACCATTGCTGCAGCCACGTGTTCAACTGCACTCTCTCCCTATTCCTAGCCTCGCTATCACGTGGCACCGGCAACAAACCAGAGATGACAACTCGGTCTGTCCTGGCTTTTAACTTCCAGCCTAACTCCCTAAACTCATTTATTACCTCCACACCCCTTTTCCTACCTATGTCGTTGGTACCAATGTGCACCACAACTTCTGGCTGCTCCCCCTCCCCCTTAAGGATCCTGAAGACACGATCCGAGACATCCCTGGCCCTGGCACCCGGGAGGCAACATACCTTCCGGGAGTCTCGCTCGCGACCACAGAATCTCCTATCTATTCCCCTAACCATTGAATCTCCTACAACTATTGCTTTTCTATTCTCACCCCTTCCCTTCTGAGCCCCAGAGCCAGACTCAGTGCCAGAGACCTGGCCGCTAGGGCCTTCCCCCGGTAGGTCATCCCCCCCCAACAGCATCCAAAACGGTATACTTGTTTTGAAGGGGAACGGCCACGAGGGATCCCTGCACTGTCTGCCTGTTTGTTTTTTTCCCCCTGACTGTAACCCAGCTATTCTTGTCCTGTACCTTGGGTGTGGTTACCTCCTTGTAACTCTTCTCAATCACCCCCTCTGCCTCCCGGATGATCCGAAGTTCATCCAGCTTCAGCTCCAGTTCCCTAACACGGTCTTTGAGGAGCTGAAGTTGGATGCACTTCCCGCAGGTATAGTCAGCGGGGACACCGGTGGTATCCCTCACCACCCACATCCTACAGGAGGAGCATGCAACTGGCCTAGCCTCCATTCCTTCTTACCTGACAGAATATAGCTGCCCTGTGGACTAACTAGATCTCCGCCCTCCGACTCTGCTCCCAGTCAGCTACACTTTCTGTAAACTCCTGGCTCTCTTCGCACTCTTTGCGGAAATGTCGGAAACAAAATGAAAGGAGCACCTTACTCCCTCCTCACCTAACTCCCTCGGTCACCAAACTCTTACTATAGCACTCAAAAAGCACCAAATTCAGCACTCCCTCGGTCACCAAACTCTTACTATAGCACTCAAAAAGCACCAAATTCAGCACTCCCTCGGTCACCAAACTCTTACTATAGCACTCAAAAAGCACCAAATTCAGCACTCAGTGCAAACAAGGTCTGCACTGTAGGGGATCACTTTTATACTGTGAATCTAACCTCTGAAAACTGGCCTAATCCAATTAATTAATTAACAAGCTCCAGCTGCAAGTGCCTACAAGTAGAAGCCTGTTTAAAGCTTATTGAAAATTCACCTTCTTCTAAACCAAACAGCAACTTTTAAGTTAATTAACTAAATAAAAGAAAGACTAAACTTTAGATAAAAATGAAGCCTTATACTCCCTCGGTCACCAAACTCTTACTATAGCACTCAAAAAGCACCAAATAGGTTTAAGGTGAGAGGGGCAAGGTTTAGAGTAGATGTACGAGGCAAGTTTTTTTACGCAGAGGGTAGTGGGTGCCTGGAACTCGCTACCGGAGGAGGTGGTGGAAGCAGGGACGATAGTGACATTTAAGGGGCATCTTGACAAATACATGAATAGGATGGGAATAGAGGGATACGGACCCAGGAAGTGTAGAAGATTGTAGTTTAGTCGGGCAGCATGGTCGGCACGGGCTTGGAGGGCCGAAGGGCCTGTTCCTGTGCTGTACATTTCTTTGTTCTTTGTATAGTGAGAGTTTTGTGCAAAGACTGTTGGAATGAAATAAATGGATGTTTGTCAAAAAGGAACAGAACTTCATACTCTTCATATCACAACAACTAAAACATCTAACAATTGGTAGCAGAGGATGGTTGCTGTGTAAATGTGAAGGGTTGAAAGATACAACTTTTCCAGATCAAACCAAGGAGTGTGAGCAAAGAAAAAAGAAAGGGATATATGGCTAAACCGAGGATAAAGAAGGCAGAATATGGAAGATACACTACTAACAGGATGGCAAAATCGTATGGCTACGAACCGGGCTCAAGACTATAGAAGGAGACCGAGACAAGGAAATTATGAAGACAGAAACCCAGTTAGAACCTACAATAGGAAGATGAGCCCCAGAAATGCACGGGGCATGATAAATCAATGTTTTCGATGTGACTCTCAATACCATTATGCTTTCAACTGTCCAACTCGTTATGATAGTGTTTGAAGCGACACATGACACGGAAGAGTCCGAAGAGGAAAAAGATAGTGACCAGAAAGAAGGCATTGTCCTATTGACGAGCAGTTTTACGCCGGTAATGAGGGTGTTGGTTGCAGAATCCTTCAACTGTGCTGTATTGGACAGTGGCTGCACATCTACTGTGTGTGGAATTGACTGGTTAAAATGTTACCTGGACTCTTTGAATGCTGAAAATCGTAACAAGGTTAAGGAATTTGAAAGTTCCACAAGTTTCAGGTTTGGGGATGATAATACTCTGAAGTCGCTGAAAAGAGTGGTGATCCCTTGCAATATTGCCGGAGTGAATCATTTCATTAGCACGGATATTGTATCAAGTGAGATACCTTTGCTTCTGAGCAGATCGTCGATGAAGAAAGCACACATGAAACTGGATATGGAACAGGATAAGGCAACAGTTTTTGGAAAGACGGTGGACTTAGAATTTACACAGTCGGGACACTATTGTATTCCATTACTGACAAATAATATTTCAAGTAGAGTGGGTAAGGATGTGTTAATGGCAGTTGAAAATGGGACTTTAGCTGATAAAAAGCTTGTGGTATTAAAACTGCATAGGCAATTTGCACATCCGTCTTCTCGGAGGCTGAAAAATGTATTAAAGGATGCAGGGGTAAGGGATGATGACTATACTAAACTGATAGAACAGGTTAGTGACCGCTGTGAAGTTTGTAGGAAGTACAGAAGGACACCAGCATGACCGATAGTAACCCTACCTTTGGCCAGGGATTTTAACGACATTGTGGCCATGGACCTTAAGATCTGGGATAAAGCAAATAATATATTTATTTTGCATTTTGTAGATTTAGCAACCAGATTTAGTCAATCAACGATTGTACGAAGTAAAGAAAAGAGAGTAATTCTGGATCAAATCGTGGGAAAATGGATAGGGACAGGAATGGGTCCACTGAAAAAAATCCTTATGGACAGTGGGGGAGAATTTGCTAATGATTAGTTTAGGGATATGTGTGAAAACATGAATATCAGAGTTATGAATACGGCTGCAGAAAGGCCATTTAGTAATGGTGTCTGTGAAAGAAATCATGCTGTCATCGATGACATGCTTCGGAAAATTTTGGCAGATCGACCAAATTGCAGGCTAAATTCAGCTTTAGCATGGGCAGTCGATGCAAAGAATTCATTGCAGATGGTTGGGGGCTAGTCCTTATCAATTAGTGTTTGGTATAAATCCTAAAAGTCCATCCATTTTTGATGACCAGCCTCCAGCTTGGGAGGGGACTACAATTAGCTCTGGTTTAGCTGAACATTTAAATGCATTACATGGCAGTAGGAAAGCTTTTTTGGAAGCAAAGTCTCTGAAAGAATTCACAGAGCTTTAAGACATAACGGCAATCAGATTCTGTTTTTCAGCAAGGAGGCATGGTATACTATAAGAGAGACAATTCTAATGAATGGGAAGGCCCAGGGAAGATCATAGGCATAGATGGCAATAAAATTATTTTGCAACATGGTAATCAAACTGTTAGGGTACATTCATCAAGGATAATGGATACAGATTACAAATTTTCAAATTTAGACAGAGCAGACAGACATGACGAGGAACCAGAGTCATCTGGTACGCATGTGTTACAGATGAACGCTTGTTTCTGTGACTTTCTTTTTCTTTCTAGTCCAAACAAAAATAAAAAACGAGGGGAAAATCATGTGTGTGTTTTTGAGTTTCTTGAAATTTTGTTTTCACCTAATTTTTTTTTCTCCAAGGAAGGGGAGACTGTTAAGTAATGGGTTAAGAGACATTGCAATTAGTTGTCTCATTTATGTTAAGTATCCGTTAATTGACACTGATATGTAAAGGGGCTTCAGGTGGCCTTTGTCAGGTGAGGTATAGTGAGAGTTTTGTGCAAAGGCTGTTGGAATGAAATAAATGGGTATTTGTCAAAAAGGAACAGAACTTTAGACTCTTCATATCACAGCAACTAAAACGTCGAACACACCACGGCCAAAATGAATCGGTTTTTGAAGGGGTTGAAGATAGTTGCAAGCATGCTTGAGAGGGCCTGTGAACCATACGCACTTATGATCCTGCCCCAAATTGGTGGGTTTTGGGGGGTCTTTTTTCAACACCATATCGACAATTTTAAAAGTGAATTTGGAGCTCTGCCCATCAGTAATGATATTTGGGGTGTCAGACTAGCCTGAATGGAGGAGTGCTATGATGGCAGATGCTGTGGCCTTTGCCTCATTGTTGGCTTGGTGACGGATTCTGCTGAGACAATGCCTCCCAGTACCACATCGTGGCTGGGTAACTCGATGAAGTTCTTCCACTTTGAAGGTCAAGTTTACGGTGAGGGAAGCGATTGACGGTCTCTATTGTAGATGGCGTCTGTTTATATTGCATTACAAGGATCTGGTTACTGTTAACTTTTTCTTTGGGGGGGGGGGGGGGGGAGTGGTATATTGTGCGAGTGGGATTACAATTGTTGGAGGGGTTCTTTGTTTTAATATGCTTGTTGAGGTTGTTGATAAATCTGGTTGTTTGATTATTGTTTATATAAATGTTACAAATTTAATAAAAATATTTTCCCGCCCAAAAATTAAAAAAATAAGGGGGAGGAATTAAATATCATCACTAGAGAAATTGGGGTAAAGGCAGATTAAGTCCTTTATCCTTGACGGTTTGTATCCTAAGATCTTAAAAGAAGAAGCTATAGAGACAGTCATTGGTTGTAATTTTCCAAAAATATCCTTGGATTCTGGAGAAGTACTGGAGGGTTGGAAAACTGATTGAAAATCTATTGTTGGAAAAATATTGGAATCCATTATCAAGGAAGTAATAGCAGCACATTTGGAAAATCATAATCTAATCCAGCACGGTCTGCATGGCTTTATGAACGGGAAATCATGTCTGACTAATTAATAAAAGTTTTTCGAGGAAGTCTCAACCACGGTGGATAGAGGGGAACCAGTAGACTTGTCATATTTGGACTTTCAGAAGGTATTCGACAAGATACCTCACAAAAGGTTAAGTCATAGCATAAGAGCCCATGATGTTGGAGGTAGTATATTGGCATGGATAGAGAAGTGGCTAATGGGCAGGAAACGGCAAGTGGCGATAAGGGGTTCTTTTTCAGGTTGACAACCTGTGGGGTTCCACAGGGATCAGTGCTGGGACTGTAATTGTTTACAATGTATATTAATGACTTGAAGAAGGAAGCAAATGTACTGTAGCCAAATTTGCAGACAACCCAACAATAAGTGGAAATTGAAAGAGGGATATAAGCCGTTTGCAAAGAAGTATTCATCGGTTAAATTAATGGGTAAAAAGTTGGCAGATGGGGGATAATGTGGGAAAATGTCAAGTTCTTCATTTTGGAAGCGAGAACAAAAGAACAGCATTATTTAAATAGAGAAAGCTGCAGCACAAAGGACTTGGGGGTACTTGTGCATGTAACACAGAAAGCTGGCATACAGGTGCAGCAGGTAATCAGGAAAGCTAATGGAATGTTGGCCCTTATTTCAAGGGGGTTGGAGTATAAGAGTAGGGAAATCTTGCTGCAACTGTACAATGTGGTGAGACCACATCTGGAGTAATGTGAGCAGTTTTGGTCCCCTTATTTAAGGAAAAGTATTATTTCATTTGTGGCAGTTCAGAGAAAGTTTACTGGATGATCCCCGATATGGAGGGATTGTCTTATGAGCAATGGTTGTCAGACCATAAGACATTGGAGCAGAATTAGGCCACTCGGCTCATCGAGTCTGCTCAGCCATTCAATCATGGCTGATATTTTTCTCATCCCCTTATTAATCAAGAACCTATCTATCTCTGTCTTAAAGACACTCACTGATTTGGCCTCCACAGGTTGATCAGGGTGAGACTCTGCTCATTGTAATTTAGAAGAATAAGAGGTGATCTCATTGAAACATATCAGTTTCTTAAGGGACTTGACAGGGTAAATGCGGAGAGGATATTTCCTCTCATGGGAAAGTCTAGAACCAGAGGGCATAGTCTCAGAATAAAGGGGTGCCAATTTAAGACCCGAGATGAGGAGGAATGTCTTCTGAGGGTTGAGATTCTTTGGAGATGGCCGATTCCCTAGCCAAGCTTTTCCAGTACAGCTTCGACAAACATTCAAACCCTCCACCACCGATGCACAGTGGCAGCCGTGTGTACCATCTACAAGATGCACTGCAGTAACTCGCCAAGGTTCCTTAGACAGCACCTTTCAAACCCACAACTGCTACCATCTAGAAGGACAAGGGCAGCATATACCTGAGAACCCCACTACCTGGAGGTTCCCCTCCAAGTCACTCACCACCCAGACTTGGAAATATTGTCGCTGGGGCAAAATCCTGGAACTCCCTCCCTAATAGCACTGTGGGTGTACCTACACTTTGGGGGCTACAGGGGCTCACCCACCACCTTCTGACGGGCAACTAGAGAATGGCAATAAATACTGGCCTAACTAGCGACTCCCACATCCTGTAAATTATTATATTTTTTAATTAGAAATAAAATTACTTGCCACAGAGAGCTGTGGGGGCAGGGATTTTGTGTATATTTACGGCTGAGATAGATAGATTCTTGATCAGTAAAGGAATTGAGGGTTACGGGAAAAGAGCAGGAATGTGGATGTGAGGATGTTGGATCAGCCATGATCCTATTGAATGGAGTTGCGTTCAAGGGCCGAAGGGCCTACCCAGTTCTTATTTGTTAAGGTCTTATGGAACACAGCAATGTAGAGATCTCTTAATGTTAATCTAAAATCTGCAGATCTGCACTTTTGGAATGAGCTGGAAATTATAGCAATATGTGCTGGGCTCTGTGCTGAGAATGGGATAAAAGTCCCATGTTGTGCATTGCTTCTTCATTATCATAGTGCTAAGCTGCAATCCCAGCAACATTAAATAACTCTGGCTGAATTAGAATTTCATAGAATTTACAGTGCAGAAGGATGCCATTCGGCCCATCGAGTCTGCACCGGCTCTTGGAAAGAGCACCCTACCCAATCACACACCACCCTATCCCCATAACCCAGTAACCCCACTCAACCAACACTAAGGGCAATTTTGGACACTAAGGGCAATTTAGCATGGCCAATCCACCTAACCTGCACATCTTTGGACTGTGGGAGGAAACCGGAGCACCCGGAGGAAACCCACACACACACGGGGAGAACGTGCAGACTCCGCACAGACAGTGACCCAGCCGGGAATCGAACCTGGGACCCTGGAGCTGTGAAGCAATTGCGCTAACCGCTATGCTACCGTGCTGCCCAGAGTTAACATCAATTATTAAGTGAAATATAATTCAAAAGTAGGGCCGCAGAAAACAAACATGACTTTCTGAACCCTCCAGACAGCTGCACTTAAGTTAGATTTTATGGTAATTTCCTAGAATTAGCTATTGGCAGGCATTCTCGCCTTTGAGCTCCAATCTTTCAATTTGCACCACAAATTGTTGGAATGCAGGTGAGGCCAAGGTGACGATTGCGAACTTGGTAAATGACACAGCAAACATAAGAATAAGGAGCAGGAGTAGCCTATGTGGCCCCTCAAACCATTCAATATGATCATGCTCTACATTCCTGCCTATCCCCGATTACCTTTCATCTTCTTGCTTATCAAGAATCTATCCACCTCTGACTTAAGAATATTTAAAGACTCTGCTTACACTGTCTTTTTAGGAAGGGAGTATCAAAGAGATACCAACCCTCAAGAGGACAAATTTCTCCATACCTCTTGTCTTAAATGGGCAAACTTAGTGTTATAGCTACAAGGGGGAATGTTCTTCCCGTTTCCTTCTGTCAAGACCCCTCGGGATCTTCTTTGTTTCAATCAAGTAACCTCTTGCTCTTCTAAACTTCAGCAGATACAGGCCTAGCTGTCCAACCTTTACTCATAAGACAACCCACCCTTTCCAGGTATTAGTCTGGGAAACCTGCTCTGAACTGCTTTGAATGTATCTCCATCCTTCCATGAATAAGGAGACCAATACTGTGCACTGTAGTCCAGGTGTGGCCTAACCAATGCTCTGTACAACTGAAGCTTAACTTCCCTACTCTCCTATTTAGCGTTCCTAACTACTGGCTGTACCTGCATACCAATCTTTTGCAATTCATGCCCTCGGACACTCAAATCCCTCTGCATCTCAGAGCTTTGCAATCTGACACCATTTAGATAATATGCTTTTTTATTCTTCCTGCCAAAATGACCAGCCAACAGTCCATCTCATCCAATGAGATTTAAAGAATGAGGAAGAGATTGAGAGACAACAGAAGAGGAGATGGGGAGCGAGTTGGAGTCAAATTAGATACGAAACTGAAATAAAGACAAATAAAAATTGAGTTGAGAGGGAGGAAACAAAGGAAAAGAAAGAAAGTATTTTTAAAATTAAAAACAGTTTGCTACCTGAAAGAATGAGACACCACAGTCTAATTTTGTTCCCTTTCTGGGCCTCCACATGTCAATACCATAAATCACTCCATTATATAAAATTTCAACATTTGCTGATGATGGCGCACTTGACGGTGTGGCCAGTTGAAGATTATATGAATTGCCTGCAACTCATAGAGATGGGCTAGCAGAATGGGCAGGCAAGTGGCAGATGGAATTCAATACAGTGAAGTGTGAGCAGATGCATTTTGGCAGAAGGCAAATGGAGAGGCAATATAGACTTCATGGCACAATTCCAAATTGTTCAGGAGCAGTGAGGCCTCTTGGTGCATGTGCACCCATCTTCGAATAAAGCAGGACATATTGAGCGAGTGGTTAGCAAAGCATATGGGATCTGGACTTCATAACTAGAGGCACCAAGTACAAATGGAGGGCAGTTATGCTGAACCTTCATAAGACTCCTAATTAAAACTCTTAATTAGACCCCCAATAGAGTTTTGTGTCTAGTTCTGGCTGCCACACTTTAAGAATGATGTGCAGGTCCTAGAGAGGTTGCAGAGGAGATTTAGAAGAAAGTTTTCAGGGATGAGCGGTTTAGCTACAAGGTTGGACTGGAAAGGCTGGGGTTGTTCTTGGAGCAAAGGCGAAGATTTGATCGAGATACAAGGTTATGGCAGACTTAGATACACTAGACATGGAAAAACATCTCCCATTAGCTGTTGGTACAAGAGTGAGGGGACACAGATTTAGGATTTCAGGTTGCAGGAAGAATGAGAGTAAGAATCTCTTGTGCAGTGAGGCTGGTGGAAGCAGAAACAATCGATGATTTCAAAAGGAAATTGGGGGGTACATGAAGATAAACTTCCAGGGCAGTGAGACTTATGGATTGCTCTGAGGGGTTCTCCATGGACCAGATGGGCAAAACACCCTCCATCTGTGCTGTAATTGACTCTTGACTGTTGCATGCTTACTTTACTCCAGCAGACTTAATGATGAGACCATTGTTTTACTTTCCGTAGAGCAAATAATAGCATAGTCGTGTCTAGACATCACTCATCAGCCGGTTAACTATGTATTACCATCATTCCAGATTATACTTTTTAAATTAAAACCTGCTTTACTACCTAGATTATACAGTAGCTTTAAAAACAACTGTAGTTAATCTTGAGGGTACTTTAGGCTCCATTCTTTCACACTGTTTTTAACTACGGGCATAACTGCCATTTCTGAAATAGAAGTAACTTCAGGTCAGTTGTTCCATTTAAAGGGCAAAAAGCTGATGTTTCTACTTGACCTCTGTTTTTATGCCATGCCCAGTCTGCTCAATGATCCAGTAAATGAAATGTTCTGATCTATTTAACATGGTTTTGCGTAGCTAGTTAAACCTTTGTGGCACAATCCTTTTCTAAATGTTGCACCATTCATCTTGATTGGATTTCCTGTTTTCCATTTATAACCACCTGCCTTACTACTTGGCAACTCATTGAAGCCAGTTAACTGCTGTTGCATTGCATTGTCCTTCGTAATGCCAGTGTCGTCACTGTGATTATTTGAACAGCCATGCCACAGTTGGCAAAAAGATTGCAACTAAAAAAAACTCTGCCTTACTGTCAAACAGCGGATGATATTCTGCCACCATCCACATTTCAATTGTTAGCCTTCCGAAATAAATGCCATAATGATTTATTGGTCAAAGTTTGTATAAGTTGTCATCTCATTGCACAGTGCGCTGATTTTTCTTTTTGTGTGGGATGTACTTGGTCTCTTTGTTCCCCACCTACACCCAGGATATTGTACCCCATGCAAAAGGAACATATTGTGTCAAAACTTGCCTGTCTGTTGATGTATGCTCCAATTCTGGCCCCAATTTTAATCACTGCACCATGCCTTCACCTGTCAGAGCTTTAAGCTCCAAAGGTTGCTCCCCAAAAACTCTCCGCCACTTTCTGCTCCTTAAACCTACCGTTTTGGTCTAGGCTTAGAATCTTGGAGATGAAGTTGCCGCTATCTAATCACATTTAATTCAAAGACTGTGGCTTGCTATTGGAGCCTCCTGAATGCAACTACTTTCTCATTATCTGGCTCTAATATCTCCTCCTGTGGGTGACAGCCAGATTTTGTTTGCGCTCCTGTGAAACGCCTTGAGATGTTTTGCCACATAAAAGAAATTATATAAATGTAAGTTGTTGATATTTCCTTTTTTCACCATGGGAACCCAACAAAGCTTCAGAGTGCCTCCAAAATGTCAGTAAGCTACTTATTCAGGGCTGACTGGATTTGCATAAAAAGTTGCACACTAGTTTATAATTGTACAATAAATCAATGCACAGAATAGGGAATAGCTTTGAAAGCCCAAAATGCAGTACAAAGATCAATTTACTTTACAAAGAAACCTGCCAAACACTTCATTGTAACCTGGGTGAGTTTTTTCTCGCTAAAATTTAAAAAGAAAGTTACTTGAGATTTAAAATATTAGCTTGATTCTTTGATTATTAAGTCTATGTTTCAGTTTAGCTTCTTTTATCCTGGAAAGGTTTGGATGTAGTCACTTCAGTGTTGGCAAAGCTACACAAAATTTCTAATTTGGCAAGGTTAATTAGCAGAATGAAAAGTCTTGCTTTGTGTTATAAACTGCCTGCTTACCACTGGCTGGGGACTAATGGCAATCCCACAATCCTTTGGTGGTATGAGCCTCCCCAATGAGGGGGGCGGAGAAATCATTAGCAGATTCCCTGCATAAATAAAGCTGGCCAGTTTGGAACCGGCTAGAGGCGAGTGAGCAGCAAGGAGTTGCTGCTGCTGTTGTGTATATATATGTTATTGTAAATAAATGTTATAGGAGCAGAATTAGGCCAATCGGCCCATCCAGTCTACACCGCCATTTGATCATGGCTGATATGTTCTTCATCCCCATTCTTCTGACTTCTCCCTCTAACCCCTGATCCCCTTATTAATCAAGAACACCAGATTTATGCTTGGGGTGCTGTTACCTACAAGGCTACAGACCAAGAGCTGGAAGGTGGATTTAGTCAGAATAGCTCTTTCTTAGAACATAACAACTAGGAGCAGGAGTAGACAATTTAGCCTCTCAAGTCTGCTCCACCGTTCAGTACGATCATGGCCGATCTCATCATGGCTTCATCTCCACCATTCTGCCCGTTCTCCGTAATCCTTCAACCCATTACTTTTTAAAAAAATATATATTTTATTCAAATTTTTCGGCCAAACAAAACAATACAAAGGTTTTCCTTTTTGCAACAATAAAACAATATAAACAACAGTGACCGTTTTAACAAATAAATAAATAATATATAAACTAAATGGCAACTACCATAGCAAAAATAATAACTCTCCAGATCAATCCAATATACATATCCAAGTACAACTATCTATACAAAAACACCCCTGAGGACCCACCCGAGCCCTCTTTTTTTCCCCCCCTCCCCCTGGGTTGCTGCTGTTGCCTTCCTATTTCCTTTATCGTTCTGCGAGGTAGTCAATGAACGGTTGCCACCGCCTGGTGAACCCTTGAGCCGAACCCCTTAGTGCGAACTTTATCCATTCTAGTTTTATAAACCCTGTCATGTCATTTATCCAGGTCTCCACGCCCAGGGGTTTGGCTTCCTTCCACATAAGCAATATCCTTCGCCGGGCTACTATGGACGCAAAGGCCAAGACATCAGCCTCTTTCGCCTCCTGCACTCCCGGCTCTTCTGCAACCCCGAATATAGCCAACCCCCGCCTGGCTCGACCCGGACCCCCACCACCTTCAAAAGCACCTTTGCCACCCCCACCCAGAACCGCTGCAGTGCCGGGCATGACCAAAACATGTGGGTGTGGTTTGCTGGGCTTCTCTAGCATCTCCCCACCTATCCTCTACCCCGAAAAATTTACTGAGCCTTGCTCCGGTCCTATACGCCCTGTGCAAAACCTTGAATTGTATCAGGCTTAGCCTGGCGCACGAGGACAACGAGTTTACCCTACGTAGGGCATCAGCCCACAGCCCCTCCTCAATCTCTTCCCCCAGCTCTTCCCATTTCCCCTTCAGCTCATCCACCATGATCTCCCCCTCGTCCCTCATTTCCCTGTATATATCCGACACCCTACCATCCCCCACCCATGTTCCTGAGATCACTCTATCTTGAATTTCCTGCGTCGGGAGCTGCGGGAATTCCCTCACCTGTTGCCTCGCAAATGCCCTCAGTTGCATGTACCGAAATGCATTCCCTTGGGGCAACCCATATTTTTCCATCAGCGCTCCCAGACTCGCAAACGTCCCGTCTACGAACAGATCCCTCAGTTGCACAACCCCAGCTCTCTGCCATGCTCCGAATCCCCCATCTATTCTCCCCGAGGCAAACCTATGATTATTTCTTATCGGGGACCGCAGCGAGGCTCCCGTCCTTCCCATATGTCGTCTCCACTGCCCCCAAATTGTTAGCGCTGCCACCACCACTGGACTTGTCGTGTATTTCTTCGGGGACAACGGCAACGGCGCCGTCACCAGTGCTTGTAGGCTGGTTCCTTTGCAGGATGCCATCTCCAATCTCTTCCACGCCGCTCCCTCCCCTTCTCCCATCCACTTACACACCATTGAGATATTGGCAGCCCAGTAGTATTCACTTGGGCTTGGTAGTGCCAGCCCCCCCCCATCCCTGCTACGCTGCAAGAACCCCCTCCTCACTCTCTGGGTCTTCCCGGCCCACACACAACTCATGACACTTTTCTCAATTTTCTTGAGAAAAGCCTTCGTAACCATCACCGGAAGGCACTGAAACACAAAAAGGAATCTCGGGAGGACTACCATTTTGACCGTCTGCACCCTACCCACCAGTGACAGGGGCACCATGTCCCATCTCTTAAAATCCTCCTCCATCTGTTCCACCAATCTTGTTAAATTAAGCCTATGTAAGGTTCCCCAACTCCTGGCTATCTGAATCCCTAAGTACCGGAAATCTCTTGTTACCTTCCTCAGCGGTAAATCATCTATTCCCCTGCTCTGTTCCCCCGGATGCACCACAAACAACTCACTCTTCCCCATATTCAATTTGTACCCCGAAAATTCCCCAAACTCCCTGAGTGTCTGCATTATCTCAGGCATCCCCTCTACTGGGTCCGCAACATACAGCAATAAATCATCTGCATACAGAGATACCCGGTGTTCTTCTCCTCCCCTGAGTACTCCCCTCCACTTCCTGGAGCCCCTCAGTGCTATGGCCAGGGGCTCAATCGCCAATGCAAACAGTAACGGAGACAGGGGACACCCCTGCCTCGTCCCTCTATGAAGACGGAAGTAGTCAGACCTCTGCCTGTTCGTGACCACACTCACCACCGGGGCCCTATACAGCAGCTGTACCCATCCAATGAATCCTTCTCCAAAACCAAATCTCCTCAGCACCTCCCACAGATAATCCCATTCCACTCTGTCGAATGCTTTCTCGGCGTCCATCGCCACCACTATCTCCGCCTCCCCCTCTGGTGGGGGCATCATCATTACCCCTAGCAACCTCCGTATGTTCGTGTTCAGCTGTCTCCCCTTAACGAACCCAGTTTGATCCTTGTGGACCACCCCCGGGACACAGTCCTCTATCCTCGTCGCCATCACCTTGGCCAGGAGCTTAGCATCTACATTTAAAAGGGAAATGGGCCTGTAGGACCCACACTGCAGCGGGTCTTTTTCCTTCTTCAAAAGGAGCGATATCGTCGCCTCCGACATAGTCGGGGGCAACTGCCCCGTTCCCTGGCCTCATTAAAGGTTCTCATCAAAAGCGGGGCCAGTAGTCCATATATTTCTTGTAAAATTCCACCGGGAGTCCGTCTGGTCCCGGGGCCTTCCCCGCCTGCATGCTCCCAATCCCTTTTACCACCTCCTCCATCTCAATCTGTGCTCCCAGTCCTGCCCTCTCCTGCTCCTCCACCTTCGGGAATTCCAGCTGATCCAGGAAACACCTCATTCCCTCCTTCCCTTCCGGGGGCTGAGCCTTGTATAACCTCTCATAAAATGCCTTGAATACCCCGTTCACTCTCTCCGCTCCCCGTTCCATCTCTCCCTCCTCATCTCTCACCCCACCTATCTCCCTCTCTGCTCCCCTCTTCCTCAATTGGTGGGCCAGTAGCCGACTCGCCTTCTCTCCATACTCATACTGTACACCCTGTGCCCTCCTCCACTGTGCCTCTGCCTTACCTGTGGTCAGCAGGTCAAATTCCACATGTAACCTTTGTCTTTCCCTGTACAGTCCCTCATCCGGTGCCTCTGCATATTGCCTGTCCACCCTCAAAAGTTCTTTCAACAATCGCTCCCTTTCTTTACCCTCTTGCTTCCCTTTATGTGCCCTTATGGATATCAGTTCCCCTCTGACCACCGCCTTCAACGCCTCCCAGACCACTCCCACCTGAACCTCTCCATTGTCATTAAGCTCCAAGTACCTTTCAATACACCCCCTCACCCTTAAACATACCCCCTCATCCGCCAATAAGCCCATATCCATTCTCCAGAGTGGGTGCTGTTCTTTTTCCTCTCCTACCTCCAGGTCTACCCAATGTGGAGCGTGGTCCGAAATGGCTATGGCCGTATATTCCGTCCCTGTCACCTTCGGAATCAGTGCCCTTCCCAAGACAAAAAAGTCTATCCGTGAGTATACTTTGTGAACATGGGAGAAAAATGAGAACTCCTTACTCCTAGGCCTACTAAATCTCCAGGGGCCTACCCCTCCCATCTGCTCCATGAAGTCCTTGAGCACCCTGGCCGCTGCCGGCCTCCTCCCGGTCCTGGACCTCGACCGGTCCAGCCCTGGATCAAGCACCGTGTTGAAGTCTCCCCCCATTACCAACTTTCCCGCCTCCAGGTCTGGGATACGTCCCAACATACGCCTCATAAAATTTGCATCATCCCAGTTCGGGGCATATACGTTCACCAGAACCACCGCCTCCCCATGCAATCTGCCACTCACCATCACATATCTACCCCCACTATCCGCCACTGTGGTCTTTGCCTCAAACAGTACCCGTTTCCCCACTAAGATAGCCACCCCCCTATTCTTCGCATCTAAACCCGAATGAAACACCTGTCCCATCCATCCTTTACGTAGTCTGACCTGATCTATCAGTTTCAGATGCGTCTCCTGCAACATAACCACATCTGCTTTTAATTTCTTTAGGTGTGCGAGTACCCGTGCCCTTTTAATCGGCCCGTTCAGCCCTCTCACGTTCCACGTGATCAGCCGGGTTGGGGGGCTCTTTACCCCCCCCCCCCCTTGTCGACTAGCCATCCCCTTTTTTAACCCAGCTCCTCACCTGGTTCCTACGTACCCGTATATCCCCCCGACGGTGCCCTCCCGCCTCGACCACCCCATCCCATAACAGCTCCCCCTTCTCCTTAGCAGCAGCAACCCCTCCCCCCTCCGCTAGATCCCCCTCTAGCGTAGTTGCACCCCCCCATATTGCTCCCAGAAGTCAGCAAACTCTGGCTGACCTCGGCTTCCCCCCTTGTCCTTGGCACCCACTGTGCAGGGCCCCCTCCTTCCTGCGTCCCTGTTCCCGCCATAATTACCTTGGCGCGGGAACAAAGCCCGCGTTTCCCACTCGGCCCCGCCCCTAATAACCGCCGCCCACAGTTCCTCATGCCCCCCCCCCCACCACCAACATGGGGAAGAGAGAAAAGTTACAGGATCACAAAATTAACAAATTGAAAAATCATCCCCCCCCCCCCCCCCCCCCCCCCCCCCCCCCCCCCCTCCTTCCCCTTCCATAATCACCCCACCACTTTGTCCCAAAAGCTCTTTCTCTCGCCAGACTATTCCAGCTTCTCGTCCACAATGAATGTCCACGCCTCTTCTGCCGTCTCAAAGTAGTGGTGCTTCCCTTGGTGTGTGACCCACAATCTCGCCGGTTGCAACATTCCAAACTGGACCTTCTTTTTGTGAAGCACCACCTTAGCCCGATTGAAACTTGCCCTCCTTTTCGCCACCTCCGCACTCCAATCCTGGTATACGCGGATCACCGCGTTCTCCCACCTACAGCTCCGAGTTTTCTTCGCCCATCTGAGAACCATCTCTCTGTCATTGTAGCGGAGAAACCTCACCACTATAGCTCAAGGTATTTCTCCAGCCTTTGGTCTTCGCACCAGAACTCGATAAGCTCCCTCCACCTCCAAAGGGCCCGTTGGGGCCTCCGATCCCATTAGCGAGTGAAGCATCGTGCTCACATGTCCCAACGTCCGCCCCTTCTGCGCCTTCGGGAAGACCCAGGATTCTTAAATTCTTCCTCCTCTAGTTATTCTCCAGTGCTTCCAACCTCTCCACACACCTTTTGTGCTGTGCCTCGTGCGTTTCTGCCTTCACCACCAGGCCCTGTATTTCATCCTCGTTTTCAGCAGTCTTTGCCTTCACGACCCGAAGCTCCAGCTCTTGGGTCCTCTGCTCCTCCTTTAGTCCTTCAATCGCCTGCAATATCGGGGCCAACAGCTCCTTCTTCAACTCCTTCTTCAGCTCTTCCACACAGCGCCGCAGGAACTCTTGTTGCTCCGGGCCCCATAACAAACGGCCACCTTCCGACGCCATCTTGCTTTGAGCTTCCCTTCTTTGCTGCTGCTCCAGAGGATCCTCCGCAATCCGGCCGCTATCCTCTCCCTTTTCCATGCGTGTCCGGGGTGGATTCCCTTCTGGTTTACCGCACAGTGTTTTTGCCGTTTAAATTGCCGTTGGGGCTCCTATCAAGAGCCCAAAAGTCCGTTCCAACGGGAGCTGCCGAAACGTGCGACCTAGCTGGTCATTGCCGCACCCGGAGGTCCTTCAACCCATTACTAATTAAAACTCTGTTTATTCATTGTCCCGGCATCCACGGCACTCTGGGGTAGCGAATATTTGCCCGTCTTCATTGCATGTATTTTATGTAAGACTTGCTGTACTTTGATTGTTACTGCATAAAGTACAGTGTAAAAGTGTAAAGACATTATTTCTGCTGTACTCACATCCCTTATCTTAACATCACTGCTTTAAAATTAGACAAATTGACTTATTGATATATAACTCTAGTATGAAATTAATTCCTGTTGATTTTAGTAGACATTTTCAAGGGGCGTGAGCTAATATTTGAAGAACATAATTTCAGGGCACAACAATTTAAAAAAAAATAAATAAAAAATAATAATATTTTTTTAATTCTACATTTTCCTTCAAAAATTTACAAATACAAAATGAATCCCCTTAACAATACCAATGATCCCATCCTCCCACCACCCCAAACAACGGCCCACCTGTCAATATATGCATCCAATAAATCCAATAAACCAAACCCTCCCACGGTGGAAACAAAAAACAAAAGAGAAAAAAAGAAAGGAGTCCCGGACCGCCCATGGTCACCATTTATCTATAGAGTCCACTCCGCCCCCCCACTCTCAACACCATCCAGCCTCTGAAAGAGTACCGTACATGATACCCAAGAGTTGTACACCCCCCTCCCCCCAAGTCTCCAGCTCATCCCGTCCACTGCCTCTTGTAAAACCCCTCCTCCCAACCTCGGTTCCTTCCCCCCAACTTTCCACCCCGGCTAGACCACTCGGACCCTGTTCTGCCAGGCTCCGATGGCCGCAGCCCCCCCCCCCCCCCCCACCTTACTCCCGTTCACTGGCCGGCTTAAACCGGCCAGCGTGGAGGCCCCCGCCCGGGTCCCTTTCCCCCTTGCCCGGCCCTAGGAAAGCCCAGAGATCCCCTTTTAGCACACAAACCCCGCATATCCACCTACACCCCAAAGAGCCCTCATTTCGAGTGTAAGTCCCATCACTTCCCTTGTCCAAATATATACAACATTGGCTCCTTTAGCCCCTACACCTGCGCGCAGTGAAACAAAAGAAAATACAGTCATGAGGTTACATCGGCACATGGTCATTTCTCAATTTGTCAGCTCTGCCACAGTTCTTCTGCCTTCGCAAACTCCTCCGCTGCTTCCGCCGTTCCAAAATAAAAGTCCCTGAGCTTATAAGTCACCCTCAGCTTCGCTGGATATACAATGCCGCACTGCACCTTGCTAATGTTCAGTGCCCTCTTCACCCCGTTGAAGGCAGCCCACCACCTCGCCCGTTCCACCGTAAAGTCCTGGTTTCAGGGCACAACAATTGTCCCTGGAATCTTTTGAGAGGAATGAAGTTGCAGCTGTCTGGTAACATTTAATTCAAAGGCTGTGGCTAGATATTAGAATCTCCAGAATAAAATTGTCATCACATGACATGGCAAAAAGCAACAAGGTCACCATGTGAGTATGTAGGGTCTGTTTACAAGCAGAATTCTTGCAATGAGAAGCTTCTAAATGACAGGTTTTCAAAACTCGAATTATCACTGGATTCTGAATTGCAAAGGAAGTTACCCTGCCTGTTAAAATGAGACTTGCTTGGAATTGCAAAGAATTTATTGTACAGAAACAGGCCAATTGGGCCAACTGGTCTGTGCCAGTATTTAGGCTCCACATATGCTTCTTCCCACTTTACTTCATTCTGTTTCATGTACTTTTATAGCTGCCTGTTAAATACTGTCTCTGCTGTTTGCCTCAGCAGTTCACGTAGAAGTTGTTCCACATTCTAACTGCTCCATGGGTGAAGTAACTTCTCCTAAACTTCTTATTGGATTTATTAGTGACAATCTCATTTATCACCACTAGTTTTAGGTTCCCCACAAGAGCAATAATTTTCTCCATGTCTACCCTATTGAATAGTTTCATAAGTTTAAAGGCCTCTAATATCTCACCCCTAGCCTTCTCCAGAAAAGAGAAATGATCCCCAAATATAATAGAAGGCTAAATGAGTGATATTCAGGTATTTATTTGTCCAGAGCATAGAGCCTGGGGAGCATGCTCAGAGCAAGGTAGTTTGGGGCTGGATTACTTATTCCCACCTCCACTCCATAAACATTCATCAGTACTATAATATAATAATCGCTTATTGTCACAAGTAGGCTTCAATGAAGTTACTGACAGCCTGCACTATGCCTGTTAGACATGCTTTATTAATTTCAATCTCTTGGCTGATTTTTCTTTTTGTATGAACGTGTTGTTATAATCCATTTGCTTTCATTTAAACACTGAAAATAAAAAAGGTTTGTTTACAAGGAAAAGCACTTGGCTAAAACTACTCTATCTATAGTCATATAATTGCTCTTATGATATTGAATATAGTACTAATTTCTGTTATTTTTGTAGTTGCCAATTATTGTATGTCTTTACGTAGATAGTTTTCAGTTGATTTCTCCTCCTTCACACTCAATTTGCTTCAGGTCACTGCGATCTCTGCTAGTGTCTCATAACTAATCTATAGGAGGAACACACAAGTTGTGGCATGTGACATTCTCCTTTCTAACCATTGCTCAAATGCCCCTAAATGACGTACCTGCCAATCAGGATCTTGTGGCATTGGGAATCATTATTGTGAAGCTATTTTGCGATACTGTGGTGCATTAAATGCTGTATCACTTGAGTGCCAGCTTTCACTTACAGTATTCCTGCAAGCATTTTTATATTGCCTGACATTTCAGTTGAAGGTCACCCTGTACTTGTCCCCGTTGCTAGTAGCTGTCCCAAAATATTCTGTATGGTTTGCTGTGGGCGAACAATGCAATTTGGTCATTTACAGGTAAGCAACCCTTTGAAGAGGTTAAGGTGACCAGATGAAGCTTGTGTAAAGTTGGTGGTTTTTGTGTATTGTGAACCCCCTTGCATTTGTATAAATGTAATAACGAATATATTATTTGTGAAATTATTTCAGATTCTACAATTATTAAATCTTGGAGCAATGTTGAGATACAAAGTTCATTCAATATCATTTGATCATTTTTCAGAATTCATTCCCCTGTTTTGGGTATCACTGGTGTGTATTACCCATCCTGGTTACCCTGTCTGAATAGCTTGCCAGACCACTTCAAAGGGCACTTAATAATCAGACTAGTTGCAGCCTCAAAAGTTCTATTTGAATCTGAGCTGAGCTTCCAACACCGCATCTTCTCGTCACCGAGATCCAATTCTGTATATCATCCATCTTTGCCCTCCTCCAGCAGACATGTTGCTGAAGCCCTCACATGCTCTGTTACCACCAAACTTGACTACTCCAATGCACTCCTGGTCAGCCACCCCATCTTCCACCCTCCTCGAACTTAAGCTCATTCAAATCTTTGCTGTACGGATCGTAACTGGCACTAAGTTTTTGTTCATCCTTCATACGATTGCTGATCTGTCTTGGCTCCCAACCCAGCAGTGCCTCAAATTTAACGCACTCAGCCTTGAGTTCAGATCCCGCAATAGCCTTGCATCTTCCTGTCTGTTATCTCCTCCAGATCTAAAACCCTCCAAGAAGAAGTCTTCTTTCCTCCAAATCTGACCTCTTGTGAATCTCTGATTTTTTTCATGTTATCAGCAATCTCCTCTCTGCCTATCTCCCTACCTTCTCCTCTTCCTTTAAGATGCTCCTCTAAATCTAACTCTTCTGTTTAATAATACTCCTGTAAGGTGGAATGGCACATGTATAAGTGCAAGTTATTAATAGCGGAAACATTTCCTCTGATTTGGGAGAATCAGTGTGGTGAGGATAAATCTCTTTATGCAGAGGTTTGTTGATGCTTGGAATACTTGGCTACAGGGAGTTATGGGAGTGGTCATTGCATCTTTTAAGTAAGGAATGTTTTTGAGGACGAAGATGCAGGCTATGGAATTTGCACAGGGCAGTGGAATTAGTTTGGAATTATTCTAGCGAAGAGCTGGCACCGAAATGTTTGGCCGAAAGGTCTCCTGTGCTGTAAATATCTATTGATTATCACTATTGGGTAGCTTTACACTATTATCAGTCTGGTCTTTTAAAAAAACTTGCTAGGTCATTGGTATCAAATATTATCACAAAACCAATAAAGTAAACAAACCTC
Organism: Scyliorhinus torazame; assembly: GCF_047496885.1. NCBI lineage: Eukaryota > Metazoa > Chordata > Chondrichthyes > Carcharhiniformes > Scyliorhinidae > Scyliorhinus > Scyliorhinus torazame. Next base: position 100,307,576 of record NC_092728.1, on the reverse strand, counting down.
TTTGCGGTTTGTGGGACCTTGCAGTGTGAAAATTGACTGCCATGTATCCCTATGTTACAATGGGAACTGAACTTCAAAAATACTTCATTAATTGTAAAATGCTTTGGAACAACCCGAGGTTGAGAGACCATTTAAATGCAAGTCCATGCCTTTCCATTTAATAGCCTTGAATAAAAGAAGAATGTTGCAAATGTTTTCATTTTTAAAAAAATTACAATTATGCTGATGTTGGTTTGGATGTTGTGGGAAATAATTGAAACATTACAAAGGTATAAACACAAATTCCAGGGTAAATAAATTGTAACTTCCTATTCTTTAAACTGAATTATTTTACTTGTACCTGTGCTCTCATTAAACCGCAAATTTGGTAAATATACAGTTTTTAGATTCATGACCATGGTGTGTAGAATTAAGACAATTATAAAAGAAGAGACAACATGAAGAAAAGCCTTTCTACACAACTAGTGTTTAGGATTTGGAATGCACTGCCTGATGGAGTGTTGGTGTGGATTCAATAGTAGCCATCAGGGGGTATTGGATTAACATTTGAGGGTGAAAAGGTTGCAGGAATGTGGGGCAGATCAGGGGGAATAGGTTTAACTGGAAAGAGCTGGTGGAGATCTGATGATCCAAATGGCATCCTTCTCTGCAGTATTGTTCTTTAATCCTATTAAATCACTCCAACCTTTTCATTAGTGTAATTCTGCAAAAGAGTGACACAATGTAAAAACTTTGGTGAATTCCTGGTATATAAATAGTCAGGGTTTTCCCTTAAACACTTGTTTTTGGCACATTTGTTTTAAATCTAATTTTTGTTAGTATTAGCAGAAACCATCAGTTTTAAATTGTAAAATATTTTGTGGCAAAAGCTGGGCAGACTTTCGGTTTAGCATTATAAGGAAGTTCCTTGTGATTCACAAGAGATGCTGAATGATTGATGAAACTGCTTAATGATTGATGACGACAAACTAAGACCAAAAAGACTTCTGACTGAACAGAGGTTCTGGCAGCACAGTAGTATTGTGGATAGCACAATTGCTTCACAGCTCCAGGGTCCCAGGTTCGATTCCGGCTTGGGTCACTGTCTGTGCGGAGTCTGCACATCCTCCCCGTGTGTGCGTGGGTTTCCTCCGGGTGCTCCGGTTTCCTCCCACAGCCCAAAGATGTGCAGGTTAGGTGGATTGACCATGGTAAATTGCCCTTGGTGTCCAAAATTGCCCTTAGTGTTGGGTGGGGTTACTGGGTTATGGGGATAGGGTGGAGGTGTTGACCTTGGGTAGGGTGCTCTTTCCAAGAGCCGGTGCAGACTCGATGGGCCGAATGGCCTCCTTCTGCACTGTAAATTTTATGAATTCTATGATTAGTCACATTTACACGCCGATTTAACCACGGATATTTTCAGTTAAAGCATTAAGGAGAAACAGCTGTTTGCTTTTATTGTGAATTATTTAAAAATTACTGCATTTTCTTGCATCTTCAAGATGATGGAATATAAACCCAAATTTCCTTCTTTCCAACCACAGCAATTTATGTTGATTTGAATGGCACCTCTGCAGTGTTATTGTACATTGTTGTAGTTTTAATTATTTTTGCATATTTATCCTTCAGCACAAGAGAAAGTTGGGCAGTTGGCAAACCACATGACAGTAGAAAATCGCTCCTGTGTGCTTGTTCGTCGTGATCTGGTAGCACTTCCTGCTAGTCTCATCAGTCAGATTGGCTACAGATGTCACCCAAAGCTGTACTCCGAGGGTGATCCTGGTGAGAAGCTAGAACTTGTCTCAGGTAAACATAATTTAAAATCTTGATCAATCACATATGTACGAGGTCCAAGGATCTCGAATCACTGAAAAATAAACAGAAGTAAATGGATGGGGTTTGCTGACACATGGCTTCTGAGGGCTTCCCCACACGCAACTTTTTTAAATAAAAAAAACACAGCCTAGTGCATGCTTTATTGCTTGATTTTGATTTGAATGCTTGTGAATGATGTAATTTCACTGTAACCCAGTTTGACAGGAGAGCTGTGAAGGGGAAGCCCTGGAGAATGGTGTTCTCAAGAGCAGCTAGGAGAACTGTGCTGGACACCAATTTGTTCCAGGTGCAGTACTTTAGCCCAGAAGGGAAAGGATGTCCCTAAAAACAAATTCCATGGCGGGGAGTGTGGGGTATGTGGTGGGGAAGTGAATTTTGATCCTCATTCCCAAATGATCAATAGCTGATCAACACCACTGTACTGCTAATTTCTGGTCTAGTGGCGCTTTGTCTTCTGGCTTTCTTTTTCTGCACTTTCTGTTGACTAGTTTAAATACAGTACTGTAGAACATTTTTGAAGTACAATAAAAGATCACCCTATTCATAAAGTGAGTTGATAACCAAATGATTGAGGTTGAACTGTGACAACATCCACCTGCATCACTCAACAGGGATTTCAATTGAGCAGCAAGGATCCTGGAACAACCGTTACAGTTTCTTCTCTTTTGTTTTCCTTCCCACTCTTGTTGCCTTCTACCGTGGCTCAATTATGTATAGCTGGAACCACTGGAGTGTCTCTATCACCATTGCCCAAGCTGCAGCCTGTGGTATATTGCCCCTTGATCCTGATGATCTGGCTCTTAAAGCCCAGACAGTATTGACCTTTTTGAAGTGTTGATGCTCTAGAAGTTGGGCAAATGCTTTTCCTTGGCATTTTTGTCTCAGAACACTAGGAGTTCACAACTGGAGTTTATAATATGTGCAAATTCATGAGAACATTATTTCAAACTTTGTGATCTCTGACTTGATACCTACTGAAACAATCAGTGAGCTGTAAGTATTGGACCAGGGTCGACATCAGACAGATTGTTTGCATGACTACATGTAAGAGAATATACTAGGAGTCATAATAACTTGTTGCATTACAACTGCTTGGGACAGACTTAATGAGCTAGCCAGTCTTTTCCTGTCTGTCTTTTTTGTATGCTTGTATGTATGTCATATCGTGGGGAATTTTGATAGGCAAAATGTTTGCTTTCCGCTTTCTTTAGCTTGTGGCTTTTAAAAAAAAATGTTATGTTTGATTAAGATTTTCCAGGCATAAACATAAAACGTAAACATCAGGTTACATTAATGTCTTGTGGTACAGAGGAGAGATAATAGCGTAAAGTCAGAGAAGCATCAAGCTGTGTACACTGTCCCCTCCAAACACATGCGCACCCACCAGAGAAGAGAAAAAAAACATGCATGCTAGTGGTCTAAGTAAACTAACAAAAATAAAATGGAAATTTGGGCTAATGAAATAAGATTTTAATGAAAAAAAAGAAAACAGCAGGCAATCTACTGTGCTGTATGGTAAGTTGTAATTTCTTTACATATGCTAAGAATGGATGCCAAATCTCGTAGAATTTAGTAATGTGCACCTTATTTTTCCCAATTTAATGAAATGTAACACATCTTTAATCCTGCGGGGGAGTGATGGGAATCACATGAGTTTCTTCGAAGTAAAATTAAGCATCTTGCCAGAAGAACCACAAAGGCGTTGAAATCAGTCTTCTGTTTGGCCAATGGAAGGGTTGTTGGTAGCACACCAAAAAGTGCAGTCAATGTACTTGTGTCAACCGGCGTTTGAAATATTTCAGAAATAATTTTAGAAGATGGCTGCCCAGTAACTGTGTACGGTTGGATGAGACCAAAACTTGTGTATCTCAGTAGCAGGGCCTGACGACACTTGTCACAGGTGGGGCCGATAACAGATGGAGTCGATACCTTGATAAATCTTATAAAGTCTGACATTAGTGAGATGGTTACGATGGAAGATTTTCCATTGTGTCACACCGTGTTTAGCACAGGTAGATGAGGAATAAATGCAATACAATATTGCATCCCAAATCTCATCTATGAATTCCTCGCATAAATTCTGCTCCCGCCCTTGCAGTTGATAATGAAGGACTATGAAGAGAAATGATTTTAGGGTACAGACTAAATATAACTCCTCTCACTGTTGAGGCTGGAGTCAAAATTGCATCAATAGAAGAGTGGGAGGGAAGTGTCGGGAACTGAGGGGTAATGTTGTGAACAAGTTACCTACCTGCAAGTATTTGAAAAAGAAGGTCCTGGGGAGGGAAAATTTGTCCATAATCTGTTGGAATGATGCAAATGTATCAACGATATCAGCTATTTTTTTTTTACTCCCGTTTTCTTTCATGGGCAGCTTAGGATATGATCTGCCCTCTTAAGTAGTTCTTCAAGGATTCTCATAGAACAGAGGCAGAAATATCGGAGGGCATCGTTAATAGCTATAAAAACATCTGCAAGTGTTTTCATGTCACAAGTGGACCAGATATTAAAATCTCCATCCGAGATAGAGGGCGGAAAGAAGTGGTTCACTGAGACTGGGGAGAGAATTGATCATATTTGCAAGTCAAATTGTATCCAAATTCTAAGGTCCGACTTAGCAATAATAATCTTGATCAAATAAATTCAAGCCGCCAAGCAGGGAGTACAAGACGAAGATTCCAAGTGCAACCAGAACGGCTCGACCAATGAATGTCTGCCTGTGATCAATATAGGACAGTCCTAAAGTTGACGGTCCAGTAATAAAATTGGAAATTGGGTAAATCCATGCCTCCTGAAGATTTTGGTCTTTGCAAAATTGCTCTGAAAAGTCTTGGGACCTTTTCTATTCCAAAGATAAGACGACCGAGTTTACAATTTAAGGATACACTGAAAAAGGTATGAAAATTTGGGAAGGGAATTCATTTTGATAGCATTCATTTTGATAGCATTAATGTGACCTGCTAGAGACGGTGCTAGGGACACTTTAATCCTGTTCTACAAGTGCAAGAAGAGGGGCAAAGTTACATTTCAAGAGATTGTCAAATGTGTATGTTATACGCATCCCAGAAAGATAAAAATTGATTAAAGGCGATCTTAAACGATAGTGTATGCAGTGGAACGTTATAAGCTGCAACAGTCAAAGGAAAAAGATCATTCTTAAGTTGAGTTTATAACACAAAATATGACCAAATTCCTCAAAAATAGACAAAACATTAGACAAGCGCATGGAAGGGTCTGTCATGTAAAGGAGCAGGTCATCTGCATAAAATGAAACCCTCTGTTCGATGTCCTACGTTACATCCGGTCATACACTGACTATCGCAAAATACAATAGGCAAGGGGCCTGGAACCTCAAAAAATAGGGAAATATTCAGAGTGGGTATTTGTTCAGACTGATGACAGTAGGACAGAATACAACAATTTAACACAAAAAATAAAATTTGTGCCAAATCCCAAATTTTTTCAAATCATAAAAGTAGTTCCACTCAACATGATCAAAGACCTTCTTGGCATCTAAAGAAATAAAAATCTCTGGGAGTTTTGTGATTGAGGAGCTGTACATAACATTAAAAAGTTGTCAGATATTTAAAAAGGAGTGTATTTTTTATAAATCCGATTTGGTCAGGAGAAAAAATGGACTCGATATAGAATATGCTCTAAATGCACAGCTAATATTTTAGCTATTGGTTATAGGTCCACATTGAGCAATTAAATTGGACGAAAAGAACTACCCTCCAGGGGATCTTTATTTTTTAAGATCAACAACATTCAAACGATGGTTAAGCATATTAACCAGTAGAGGGTTCGGTTTGTCTGAGAATCTATAAAACTCAATAGGATATCCTTCTGGTCCTGGATGTTTTCCATATTGCATGGCTCTAGCTGCCTTAGTGATTTTATCTATGGTAAAAAGGCTCCTCCTAAGCAACTCATTGAGTTGGGATTAATGGTGGGACCATTCAAAGATTCAAAATATTTCTCAAAGGCTGCTGTATCAATAGGATGATCGGATTTGTACATGGGGGTATAATATTCTTTAAATTGATTATCTGCTGAGAATCAACTGGTATGCCTGCAGGGGTCTGGAGCTGTGGAATTAGATGGGTCGAGGACAACTGTGAGTTGGTGGGCCAACAATTTACTTGCCTTGTCACCATGTTCAGAATATATATGTCATGATTTAAATAGCGTCTCCTCAGCTTGATGTGCAGACAAGGTATCAAAGTCAGCATGTAATAAGAGATGCTCCTTGTATACAGCTGGAGATATATTAGTGGCATATATGTTGTCCAATTGAATAATGCGTTCGGATATTCAGATATTTTTTTCCTCCTGTTTTATTTCATGGGCAGCTTAGGATATGATCTGCCCTCTTAAGTAGGTCTTCAAGGATTCTCATATAACAGAGGCAGAGATATTGGAGGGTAGTGTTAATAGCTATAAAAGCATCTATCTGGGCCAACCAAAAGTAACAAAGTCATCACCTGAGAGAAAACGTGTATTAAATCGCCGAGGGAGCGTGATTCAGCTCTGCCACGAAGTAATAAATTTGTTGTCAGATAAATGTGATCAGAAATAATTATGGTGTTGTATGAACAAGAGCAGACAACCGAAAGAAGTTTGTTATCTAATATGCATGATGAACAGAGGCGAAGAAGTGCTCCTTGCTAGTGGGTTTTTAAAAAATGCAAGAGTACTGGGACTGCATACTCCTGACGGAATGATTTAATAATCTCAGCAGGCATCGAAGGCGTGCTGGTTTTAGCAGAGGAGCGGTCAAAAGTGGAATTCAGCAAGCAATTAACGTCGCCCCCTAAAATAAGTAAATGTGAGCCCATGTCTGGCAGGGACGATAAAAATTAAAGCAATCTATTCGCAAGGATTACAAAAGTGTTTGTATCTCCTATCCGTAATTATAACATATCGGCCATTCGCATCAGTCATAACATTTGAAGCTACCAATGGTAAGAACTTGTGTATGAAAATTGCTGCACCCCGTGTTTTGCTGTGAGAAGTTGAATGATAAAGTTCTTTACTCAAAGAGTAGTAAGGACGTGGAATGCCCTGTCTGCAACAGTAGTGGACTCGCCAACACTAAGGGCATTCAAATTGGTCATTGGATAGACATATGGACGATAAGGGAATAGTGTAGATGGGCTTTGGAGTGGTTTCACAGGTCGGAGCAACATCGAGGGCCGAAGGGCCTGTACTGCGCTGTAATGTTCTATGTTCTAAAGTTGGCCCACCCTCCCTCTGCGAAGTCTAAACTGATCTATGATTAAGGTGGATTTCCTGGAGGAACACAACTTGTGCACTCAGATGTTGAAGATGCTGCAAGACTTATGCTTGATAAGCTGATTTGACTCCTAAACATTCTAGCTGGCAGACTTAAGAGCAGGTCTCCCTGCCATTGTGACTTTTTAGATTGAGTCTTATTTTTTTGGGGTAAAACATAACTTCAGTCATCGTCATTGATTGGGGAGTACATAGTGTAAAAATAACTTGGCCTATGTCAAGCAATGCTATAATGCTCGAACAGATTTTATAAGACAAAACATAAAACGAGAAAGAGAGATAATGGAAATACTAAAAATATACCCTCAAAGCATCTCCCCAAACAAGATTTTATTTACTAAAACCCTTTGCTAAAAGCGGTTGAGTGACATGCTAACAATGACTATAGTTTAACAAAGTTCTGATAGTGGTATCCATGGATGCTGAAAAGGCTTTTGACCGGGTCGAGTGGGATTATCTGTGGGAGGTACTAGGACGGTTCGGGGCGGGGTTCATCGACTGGGTTAGGCTATTGCATCAGGCCCCGTAGGCAAGTGTAAGGACGAACAGGATGACATCGGACTACTTTAGACTGCGCCATGGGACAAGACAGGGCTGCCCTCTCTCCCCACTGCTGTTTGCGCTTGCCATAGAGCCGCTGGCAATTGCACTGAGAGCTTCTAGGGGCTGGTCGGGGGGGGGGGGGGGGGGGAAGAGGGAAGAGGGAAGCGTGGAGAGTCTTGTTATACGCAGATGATCTGCTGTTATATGTATCGGACCCAATGGTGGGGATGGACAGTATTATGGCAACCCTGAGGGAATTTGGCCGGTTCTCCGGATACAAACTGAACATGGCTAAGAGCGAATTGTTTGTAATTCGGGCGAGGGGGCAGGAGAGAAGGGGTTGCCTTTCAGGCTAGTGGGGGAGAGTTTCCGATACTTGGGGATTCAAGTGGCACGGGACTGGGGCAAGTTCATAAGCTCAACCTGTCCCGACTGGTGGAATGAGTGAGCGAGGAGGTCCGGAGGTGGGATGCGCTCCCGCTGTCACTGGCGGGGAGGGTGCAGACTATTAAGATGACGATTCTCCCGCGGTTCTTGTTTGTTTTTCAGTGTCTCCCCATCTTTATCCCACGGTCCTTCTTTAAGAGGCTGAATAAAATTATTCTGGGATTTGTATGAGCAGGGAAGTCCCCGCGGGTGAAGAGGGTGATGCTTGAAAGGAACAGAGGAGAAGGGGGGCTGGCATTGCCGAACTTCAGCAACTATTACTGGGCAGCCACCATAACTATGATAAGGAAATGGATGGTGGGTGCGGGGTCGGTTTGGGAGTGGATGGAGGCTGCTTCGTTCAGGGGCACTAGCTTAGCAGCCCTGGTCACGGCTTCCGCCGGCACGGTACTCCACCAGCCCGATAGTGGTGGCGGCTCTTCGGATCTCGGGCCAGTGGAGGAGGCATGTAGGGGAGGTAAGAGCATCAGTGTGACCCTGATCTGCGGCAACCACCGATTTGCCCCGGGGAACATGGATGGGGGCTATCGACTGTGGAGGAGGGCGGGGATTGTGAGGATGGGGGATCTGTTCCTGGAAGGGAGCTTTCCGAGCATGAGGGCGCTGGAGGAGAAGTTTGGGCTGGCGAGAGGGAACGACTTTAGATACTTACAGGTGCGGGATTTTGTACGCAGACTGGTGCCGTCCTTCCCACGTCTCCCACCGAAGGGGAGGCAGGACAGGGTAGTTTCTAGGGGAGAGGTGGTAGAGGGTAGAGTCTCGGACGTCTACAAGGAGCTGATGGGAGCTGAGGATACGCAGACCGAGGATCTGAAGCTTAAGTGGGAAGAGGAGCTCGGTGGGGAGATGGAGGACGGTATCTGGGCAGAAGCCCTGAGCAGAGTAAATACGACCGCTACATGTGCCAGGCTCAGCCTGATCCAGTTTAAGGTCGTGCACCGGGCCCACATGACGGTGGCCCAGATGAGCAAATTCTGCGGGCTGGAGGACAAGTGTGCTAGATGCGCCGGAGGGCCGGCTAACCATGTACACATGTTCTGGTCATGCCCTAAACTCGGGATATTGGCAGGGATTCGCAAATGTCATGTCCCGGGTATTGAAAACTGGGGTGGTAATGAGCCCTGAGGTGGCAATCTTTGGGGTTTCGGAGGACCCGGGAGTCCAGGAAGAGAGAGAGGCCGAGGTTCTGGCCTTTTCTTCCCTGGTAGCCCGGCGACGAATACTGTTAGCATGGAGGGACTCAAAGCCCCCGAGGGCTGAGGTATGGCTATCGGACATGGCGTGTTTTCTTGGCCTAGAGAAAGTCAAGTTCGCCTTGAGAGGTTCGCTACTAGGGTTCGCCCGAAGGTGACAGCCATATGTTTAATTTGTGTCTTGACTTTTTTTTTCTACTGTACAATGTCACTTTTTTCTATATACCTCAATAAAATTGTTTGTTTTATAAAAAAAAAAGCAAAGTTCTGACCTACATAGCGAATGCACAGAATGAAGATAAATGCATTTATAAAAATATTTTTTAAACTTGCATCTTTCTTCAAGGAACATTCTGTTCCTCTGTATCTTCGGAATGACCATCATATTTTATTGCACCGTTGATGAAGGTTTGCAGCGGCAGATGAGCCTTCAAATGATTACTCGTCTCCACTTGGGAGAGTGATTCTCAGTCGGGCAGGGAAATCGAGGCCAAAGTTGATTCGTGGGCATTAGTGCAGGAGGTGCTTCACACTGCCAAAGGCAGCTCTTTCTTTGGCAACCGCGGAGGTGAAGTCTGGAAATATGGACAGTCTCTTGCCCCGGTAGAGTCGGGGAGCAGCTTTCTTGGCTTGGTGGAAGATCTGGTCGCGAACATGGTGAACCCGCATAACAAAGGGGCATGGATCCCTGCCATCCTTGGGTCTAAGAGAAGCCTGTCTCCAATTTTAGCAATAACTATGCTATAAACTCCGTAGGGTGAGGACCATCCACACTAATAGGCAAATGTTGTTGCGCCTCTGACTTTGGCTGGGAGATGATTTTTGTAGTCTGTAGGGCTCCACAGTATTGCCACAGAACACTGCTGAGCACTCAAGTTTCTTCAAACTGTTTTCCTGAGGTTCAGAGGCTGCTTGCAATGTTGTAATGGAGGACTTCAATTCTTCACTGACGGAGACTTTCTCCAAACAGAGGCTTGTCGCCAGAGTGTCGATTTTCCCATATCTATCATTTCTCAGTGACTCCAATGTGCCCATGTACAGCTCTACACTTAAAAAGACCTCCTTATCTGTGCAGTTCGCTTCTCTGCTCACACGAATAGCATCCGGACATGCCAAGGCTTCACGGATTACTACCGCAGCTTCCTTCTGAGATCAGGATCCAGGCATTTCTCAAACTTTTGCAAGCAAAATTATATTACTTGTAAACAAACTGTGTTAGCTGAGTGACAGAAAAACAAAAAAAGTATGCCTAAAATATTATGAATAGAGTCACTACATCATGGATCACAGGGGAATGCATCTTACATTGTCAGTGCTTTCCTCTCCTTGTGTGCTATGCAAGCAGAGATCATGCAGTTCCAAGAGTAAACTTGTCAAGCCAACATTCATTAGAGAAGTCTTATCCGAGCCATGGGTGATCACCTTTCAGTTAGCGATTTTTAATAACTAATTAGGCTTCTGGAATTTTAAATGCACACGTTTTACATGTTTATGTCTAGCAGGATAAAATTGTTTTCAAACCATTAGCTCTGTTCTGCAATTTACTGGCCAGCCTCTATTCATGTCTTAATCCCGCAAGTTGATTTCTGCTTGTCCAACTGCACTCCAACCTGCCAACTTACCTCTACTTTGTTTTTGTCTCCAAGTAGAAAAACCTTCTCACCCAGCGAATGGTTGAAGAGATTTTACTTTCCTCCTAGTGGGAGGTACATAGCCACCATTTAATATTTCTCTGGCTGAGCTGACATAGAAGTCTGTACCATGCTCGTTCAGGTGGTAATGCTTGTGATGTTCTTGGGACAAAACAGCAGGACTCTATAGGACTCGGTGAGGAGCATTCCGAATCCATAAGACCATAAGACATAGGAGCGGAAGTAAGGCCATTCGGCCCATCGAGTCCACTCCACCATTCAATCATGGCTGATTTCAACTCCATTTACCCGCTCTCTCTCCATAGCCCTTAATTCCTCGAGAAATCAAGAATTTATCAACTTCTGTCTTAAAGGCACTCAACGTCCCGGCCTCCACCGCCCTCTGTGGCAATGAATTCCACAGACCCACCACTCTCTGGCTGAAGAAATTTCTCCTCATCTCTGTTCTAAAGTGCCTCCCTTTTATTCTAAGGCTGTGCCCCCGGGTCCTAGTCTCCCCTGCTAATGGAAACAACTTCCCTACGTCCACCCTATCTAAGCCATTCATTATCTTGTAAGTTTCTATTAGATCTCCCCTCAACCTCTTGAACTCCAATGAATATAATCCCAGGATCCTCAGACGTTCATCGTATGTTAGGTCTACCATTCCTGGGATCATCCGTGTGAATCTCCGCTGGACCCGCTCCAGTGCCAGTATGTCCTTCCTGAGGTGTGGGGCCTCAACATCACATGCTGTTAAAACATCAATTTATTTGTTCTTCTAAACTCCCTCTGCTGGTACATATGTATGGTTGCCTTTAGCAGACAAAATGCACACTGCAGTTTTCAATACGCTGCATTCTTCCCCTTAAAATGCTTTGGAACAACCGGAGGTCAAGAGACTTTATTTAAATGCAAGTCCATTTAGACATCGTGACCAAAAGAAGAATGTTGAAGATTTTTTGACTGGATGGTTATTTTTGCAAATTGTGTGGGTCAGTGTCAAACCCGCGCACACACTGCAGGGCAATGTGTTCCCTAAATCTCCAATGCCGTTTTTGGGAGGAAACAGTAAGATTCAGTAAGGAACAATCAGAACTACACATGCTGTTAAAACATGGATTCCTTCATTCTCCTCCTAAACTTCAGATACATGTTGTGTATTGTGTATTCCCTGTTTTAGTGTTTCCTCACAAGTAGCCTTGTAGCTGAACAGGGGCACTTTAAGAGAATGATTGCGTGATATGGGCCTTTTTCGGGGGCAAACGTGCAGTCTAATATTGCAGCCTGTGGTGTTAATATTGTCTAAATAAAGCTGTATGTTGTGGTTGACCTTCCCAAGGCCTGCAGACTCGATCCTGAATCTAACACTGCCGATGAGGTAAGTGAACAGCATTTGTAGGCACCCGAAGAAATAATAAGTAATTGGAATCGTCGCTACATGAAAGCTGGTGACCAAAAAGCCAAACAACAGTTGCAGCAGCGGAAGGACCGAAAAATCTCAAGGAAACAACCTTGGAGAGAAGCTGCCATGTGCTCCACCTGAAACAAACACGGTAGTCGTGAGTAGCAAGTACCCTGCAACAACAGAGGATGTTGCAAAACACAAACCGACTGAGCTCAGGTTGTGCCTTGTTTTGGGGAGAAAGGAAGCAAGATGGTGCTAAAAAGGCAGCTTTTGGCACTGTGGGACCATTTAAAGAGAATACAGAGTGATGGAGTTTGTATACTGAACGATTCAACTATTTTGTTCAAGCTAACAAGATTGCAGCAGATCTAAAAGCCCCAACGTTCCTGAATATAACAGGGAGGCAAACATTTAACTTCGGAGTCTGGTACAGCCGGAAAGGCCAGGCACAAAAGCATATGAAGAAATAGTGGAAATATTGCAGGGCCACTGTTCACCAAGACCTTTAGTCATTGCAGAAACGTTTCGCTTTCATAAGCGCAACCAAGAAGAAGGTGAATCGATTACAAAGTTTGTAGCTACCCTGAAAAGACTGGCTGAACACTGCAAATTCGGGGATGTGTTAAACAATACCATCAGAGCAGATTAGTATGTGGTTAGGATTTAACGGTTGTTAACTAAAAAAAGTGACCTGAAAGAAAGCTTTGGAAATGGCTGTATCCATGAAATTAGCAGCCAAAGAAGTTCAAAGGTTGACTTTGAGTACAAGAATTCAGAAGATGTCAGCTGAAACTTGAATGTAAACACAGACTAGCACTTGTCGTAGGTGTGCAAAAACAAGGCACTCAGCAACAGATTGCTGGCGCAGAAATTGTGGCTAAAGGACCACATTGCACCAGCTTGTTGGAAAAGAAACTAGCTTCAGGCAAAAGTTGCAGGAAGCAAGAGCTGAATAAAACAAATAGCAGGCTGAATCAAGAAAAAAGTGTCCCTGGGGTACAAAAAGGACGTGAGAAGGAATTCCATTCACAGCCCAAAGACAAACTGTTATTAATAATAATCTTTATTAGTGTCACAAATACTCATGTGAATGTTAAAAGGAGGGCGAATCATAATCCACTGTGACATTGCCATCTCCTTTTCCTCCGTGTCTTAATAATCTTTATTATTGTCACAAGTAGACTTGCATTAACACTGCAATGAATTTACTGTGAAAATCCCCACGTCGCCACACTACTGCGCCTGTTCGGGTACACTGAGGGAGAGTTTAGAATGCTCAATTCACCTAACAAGCACGTCTTTCGGGTCTTGTGGAAGGAAACCGGAGCACCCGGAGGAAACTCGCGCAGACAAGGGGAGAACGTGCAGACTCCACACAGACAGTGACCCAAGCCGGGAATCGAACCAAGGTTCCTGACACTGTGAAGCAACAGTGCTAACCACTTTGCTACCGTGCAGCCCATTATTAAATGTACTAGCTATTGCTGGTGCAACAAAGCGATATTGGGTCACTACATTACTGGAATACTGCGCACTCAACAGCCCAAGTTGCTAATAGTTAAACGTAAACTACGCACTGTAACTGATTTGCTAAAACCACCTAAGACACACATTGTCGAGGGAAAAAGCAGCAGGATTACGTCATAAGGCAGGAGAACAAGGCAAAACATTGCGTTTTTCACCAGGGTCCAGAATTTCTGGTGAAAAGTGGATTCCTGCACCATCTGTACACACATGACTGGTTGTCTACACTGTACAAACCTGAGATGATCAGTTTTTGGTGATCAGAACCAATCTGCCAGAGGCAGAACCGTCAAACCTGGACCTTCCCAAGAACCTGACACTAACCAAACCGATTCTCAACTTCCAAACCACTGTCAACTCCAGTTAAGATAACCACTGACTGCTCACACCAAGCCAAAAACACCAGAGGTTGCAGCACATACTCGAAAGCAGACGCCCGAGAGTAACTGAAAGCCACACAGGGAATGATGAGCTCCGGAACCTTGAGTGTATTGACTGTTGTTGTTGATTGATTGTTCATATTGCTGGTTGATAATGTTATACTGTTTATTGTGTCAGGGACCTTTGATTTAAAGGGGGAGGGAGTATTGTGAATTCATAGTGTTTTAGTGTTTCCTCACAAGCAACCTTGCAACTGAATCGGGGCACTTTAAAAAAGAAAGTAATTGGAAATGACGTCGGCCGTTTGCATGGTGCATGGGCAAACTGACCGTCTATAACATGCAGTGCAAACATCTTCTAAATAAAGCTTTATGTTTTGGTTAAACCTCCAAGGCCTGCAGACTCCATCTTTAATCCACTACTCATGTTTTGCAGTTTGTTTTTGGAATGTGATGGAGGTCGAGAAACTCTTGCCATTCCGGGGTTTAACGCATGCTGGAATGACATGCGATGACTGACGTTTGGAGTTTTTTCTGCAGTTTTCGGTTGCAGCTTCCCCTCCTGACCTGACCCCCTGACCCCAATCTCAGCCTCACTTGCAGCATGACCATGAATGTTCACCACTAGCATTGTCCATGATTTATAGGAGGCTTGGCGTTGCAGCAACGATTACTTGACATTCTCACCATCCTACTGGTTATTGAGGATATACCAATAATATAAACTGGTCAATGTATCACTGAAGCCCCATAAAGCACAAAAATGAATGGGGCAAAAATTGTGCTTCGTTTTAAGTTCTAATGCAGTCTTTGAGGAGTTTAGAAAAGGATATTTTGATGTTTTATATTACTAACAGGAATTTTTTATTCCAACAAGCAGATTATTACTTATGATTATAAGGCTCCAAGTTGCAATGTATAACGTTGCCTTGTCCACTTTTTTAAAGAGGATGTTAAACGGGTTAACATCTGTAACAGCCATATGCTAATGCAACTTAAATTATTTTGTATTGCATCTCTTGACCCCTGTCGCCTTTCCACCACCGACACGGCACAATTCACTTGTCTGATTGGATATAGCTGCAATAAAACTCATGACAGTCCAAAACTGTCCACTTGACCACTCCTTGCTCCATAGGCGTACTGTGGCTGCAATGTGTGCTGGCTACAAGATACACCACACCTTCCCAGTGCTTCAAAATAACACTTTAAAACCCATGACCTCTATCACCCAGTGGACAAGGGCAGACGGTGATCTTCCCATCCCACCACTTGCAAGTTTCCCTCCAAGTCGCACACTATCCCCTGACGATGTATCGTTACCATCCCTTCACTGTTGCCGATTCAAAATCCTGGAACCCCCACCTTAACAGCACTACTGGAAAACGTTCACCACATAGACTGCAGTAGATCAACAAGGCACACCATCACTTTCTCAAGGGTAACAAGTGTTGGTCTTGGTAGCAAAGTCCGCACCTTGAAGATTTTTCTTTAAATGGACTGTTGATAAAATATTGAACCGTTCTGCATGCAGTTTTATGAACCTGCTGACCCTCCATCTTCTCACATGATAAAAAATGTTTTCACATTAATGGATGAATTTTAGATATCTGTACCCTCTTGAACCTAGAATTCCAGCTCTGAGAGATTCAATTCATTCAATGTAAGGAGATATGGAACTGTTGGCAATAAAATAAATTAACGAACTAAATTAAATTAAGAAACAGCATTGTGGATGCTGATGTACTAAATTCTAACAAGAACTCCATGATGTATCACAAATTTTCTAAGTATGTTATCTGAGAGATCCATTTAAATATGCACAAACTCTGCAGGTGAAAACCAATTACTATTGAATAATCTTTTTAGCTATGAAAGATTTTGCACCAATGAGCAAAATTGAAAATATGCTGCACTTTCAGTGTGTCTTTTATGCTCAACCTTGCATAACTAGTGTTGATACAAAGCTCCTCAATGGAACAAATGAAATGGCTTCTAATGAATAAAACATTTATGTAAATTAAATTTATTCATGACTGTTGTGTGCTCTAATTATTCAAACCTTTAAGGTTTCTATGTCCACCAATCCCTCCAGAGATCATGATGGATTCTGTGCCAAACAAAAATTCAACCGTGTACAGCACATTTGCTGAAAAATAGACTTATCAAGGTTTATCTATCTATCAATTCAATTATTTTTTTTTTTTTTTAAATGCTTGGGTACTTTTAGGGACCTGTAGCTCACTTCTAAAACAATTGGTATTTTTTGAATCTGGATGGAGAAGTGGCATTACGATTATACAACAGTATTCAAATTGGGATCAGGAAACATGACATTCTGGAAAATGTTAGAGAATGTTCTGATATGTAGCCACCACTTAGAAATTTGATTCTACTAACATAACAGTTTGAATTGGAATATCCAATGAATATTCCTGTTATAAGGAGTTTCCTGTTGCTATTCTGGCACTTTTTGCAACCTGACCTGATGACTCTTTTTAAATGCATCTCTGCTACCTCATATTTAGCTGTAACAACATATGATCAATCATCTGGCCCTGACAGGAATTTGGCGGGTACTCCATTATATGTATAATTTTCAATAATTCAAATCTATACTAGCTCCCTCTTTAAGGAGGTGTTAATTTTCCCTCCAAGGCACCTGCAACAATCCAAGATTGTCCACCATTTATTAGACTATTATGTTTGTCGTCTATTGTGAAAACAAGACAGCAAAGATACAGCTGTAAAGCACAGGTTTTTAATGATCTCATCCCTTTGTAGGTTCAGGAGTTTATATCACACGAGGTCAGCTGATGAACTGTCATCTCTGTGCAGGGGTCAAACACAAGGTCCTCCTCCGCCGCCTGCTTGCCTCATTCTTTGACCGGTGAGTGAAAAGTGCCTTGACCATACAGCGTTCTGGTTCGATTAAGTTGCATCCTTTGCTCAGTTAATGTACTCTGGGTACACCAAGAATAATGACGTTTTTCATGATCCTTTCAGGAACACTTTGGCAAATAGCTGTGGCACAGGGATTCGTTCCTCCACAAGTGACCCCAGCAGAAAGCCTTTGGATAGCAGGGTCTTGAATGCAGTAAAATGTGAGTTGTAGATTATTTATTCTTTAACATAGATGCAGAGTGAAGTTCTGCATATGCCTGAAGTTGTAGAATTATCAGTGAGAATGTATGTACTGTTTAATGTTGGAAATTAGAGCAATATCTAGTATCCAGAAAGTTTTCATGGATTTTGTGGTTCTTCCCAGCGACCAGCTCCCGTCCTGCACCCCCCCCCCCCCCCCCCCCCTCCCAAATTCTCCAAAGGACTTCAAAACACAGTGGAGCCGAGGAACCTTCCACCACCATAATTGGTGTTAGACATTTCTAGAGCACAGATAAAAGATGTTTGGCATTATGAACATGAAAAGGTACATCACCAATAATTTGCACTAATTGGCACCCTTTAAAGTAGTAAACTATTTCAGACATGAATATAACTGACAGCAAGGTAAATGAAGAGAGATAAGGTGGGGTGACCAAAAGCATGGCCAAAGAGATGAGCACAGTACGAAGTCTTACAACATCAGGTTAAAGTCCAACAGGTTTGTTTCGATGTCACTAGCTTTCGGAGCGCTGCTCCTTCCTCAGGTGAATGAAGAGGTCTGTTCCAGAAACACATATATAGACAAATTCAAAGATGCCAAACAATGCTAGGAATGCGAGCATTAGCAGGTGATTAAATCTTTACAGATCCAGAGATGGGGTAACCCCAGGTTAAAGAGGTGTGAATTGTCTCAAGCCAGGACAGTTGGTAGGATTTCGCAGGCCAGATGGTGGGGGATGAATGTAATGTGACATGAATCCCAGGTCCCGGTTGAGGCCGCACTCATGTGTGCGGAACTTGGCTATAAGTTTCTGCTCGGCGATTCTGCGTTGTCGCGGGTCCTGAAGGCCGCCTTGGAGAACGCTTACCCGGAGATCAGAGGCTGAATGCCCTTGACTGCTGAAGTGTTCCCCGACTGGAAGGGAACATTCCTGCCTGGTGATTGTTGCGCGATGTCCGTTCATTCGTTGTCGCAGCGTCTGCATGGTCTCGCCAATGTACCACGCTTCGGGACATCCTTTCCTGCAGCGTATGAGGTAGACAACGTTGGCCGAGTCGCACGAGTATGTACCGCGTACCTGGTGGGTGGTGTTCTCACGTGTAATAGTGGTATCCATGTCGCTGATCTGGCACGTCTTGCAGAGATTACCATGACAGGGTTGTGTGGTGTCGTGGTCACTGTTCTGAAGACTGGGTAGTTTGCTGCAAACAATGATTCATTTGAGGTTGCGCGGTTGTTTGAAGGCAAGTAGTGGGGGTGTGGGGATGACCTTGGCAAGATGTTCATCGTCATCAATGACGTGTTGAAGGCTGTGAAGAAGATGACGTAGTTTCTCCGCTCTGGGGAAGTACTGGACGACGAAGGGTATTCTGTCGGTTGTGTCCCATGTTTGTCTTCTGAGGAGGTCGGTCCGGTTTTTCGCTGTGGCGCGTTGGAACTGTCGATCGATGAGTCGAGTGCCATATCCCGTTCGTACGAGGGCATCTTTCAACGTCTGTAGATGTCTGTTACGCGCCTCCTCGTCTGAGCAGATCCTGTGTATACGGAGCGCTTGTCCATAGGGGATGGCTTCTTTAATGTGTTTAGGGTGGAAGCTGGAGAAGTGGAGCATCATGAGGTTATCCGTGGGTTTGCGGTAAAGCGAAGTGCTGAGGTGACCGTCCTTGATGGAGACGAGTGTGTCCAAGAATGCAACTGATTTTGGAGAGTAGTCCATGATGAGTCTGATGGTTGGATGGAACTTATTAATGTCATTGTGTAGTCGTTTCAGTGATTCTTCGCCGTGGGTCCAAAGGAAAAAAATGTCATCGATGTATCTGGTGTATAACATCGGTTGAAGGTCCTGTGCGGTGAGTAGGTCCTGTTCAAACTTGTGCATGAAGATGTTGGCGTATTGGGGTGTGAATTTGGTCCCCATGGCTGTTCCGTGCGTCTGAATGAAGAACTTGTTGTCGAAGGTGAAGACGTTGTGATCCAGAATGAAGCGGATGTGTTGCAGAATTGGGTCTGGTGATTGGCAGTTGTCAGTGTTCAGTACTCAGTCGCATTCACAAGACAACCCCGAACGTCACCCAAGCACAACGCAATGCCATCCACGCTCTGGAGATCCACGCATTGGAGATCTCTACTGCCTCCCAAAAATACATAAGGCCAACACACCAGGCCGCCCTATCGTTTCAGGCAATGGGACCCTGTGTGAGAACCTCTCTGGCTACATCGAGGGCATCTTGAAACCCATCGTACAAGGTACACCCAGCTTTTGTCGCGACACGACGGACTTCCTACAGAAACTCAGCACCCATGGATCAGTTGAACCAGGAACATTCCTCGTCACAATGGACGTCTCGGCACTCTACACCAGCATCCCCCATGACGACGGCATTGCTGCAACAGCCTCAGTACTGAACACCGACAACTGCCAATCTCCAGACGCAATTCTGCAACTCATCCGCTTCATTCTGGATCACAACGTCTTCACCTTCGACAACAAGTTCTTCATTCAGACGCACAGAACAGCCATGGGGACCAAATTCGCACCCCAATACGCCAACATCTTCATGCACAAGTTTGAACAGGACCTACTCACCGCACAGGACCTTCAACCGATGTTATACACCAGATACATCGATGACATTTTTTTCCTTTGGACCCACGGCGAAGAATCACTGAAACGACTACACAATGACATTAATAAGTTCCATCCAACCATCAGACTCACCATGGACTACTCTCCAAAATCAGTTGCATTCTTGGACACACTCGTCTCCATCAAGGACGGTCACCTCAGCACTTCGCTTTACCGCAAACCCACGGATAACCTCATGATGCTCCACTTCTCCAGCTTCCACCCTAAACACATTAAAGAAGCCATCCCCTATGGACAAGCGCTCCGTATACACAGGATCTGCTCAGACGAGGAGGCGCGTAACAGACATCTACAGACGTTGAAAGATGCCCTCGTACGAACGGGATATGGCACTCGACTCATCGATCGACAGTTCCAACGCGCCACAGCGAAAAACCGGACCGATGTCCTTGGAAGACAAACATGGGACACAACCGACAGAATACCCTTCGTCGTCCAGTACTTCCCCGGAGCGGAGAAACTACGTCATCTTCTTCACAGCCTTCAACACGTCATTGATGACGATGAACATCTTGCCAAGGTCATCCCCACACCCCCACTACTTGCCTTCAAACAACCGCGCAACCTCAAACGAACCATTGTTTGCAGCAAACTACCCAGTCTTCAGAACAGTGACCATGACACCACACAACCCTGTCATGGTAATCTCTGCAAGACGTGCCAGATCAGCGACATGGATACCACTATTACACGTGAGAACACCACCCACCAGGTACGCGGTACATACTCGTGCGACTCGGCCAACGTTGTCTACCTCATACGCTGCAGGAAAGGATGTCTCGAAGCGTGGTACATTGGCGAGACCATGCAGACGCTGCGACAACGAATGAACGGACATCGCGCAACAATCACCAGGCAGGAATGTTCCCTTCCAGTCGGGGAACACTTCAGCAGTCAAGGGCATTCAGCCTCTGATCTCCGGGTAAGCGTTCTCCAAGGCGGCCTTCAGGACCCGCGACAACGCAGAATCGCCGAGCAGAAACTTATAGCCAAGTTCCGCACACATGAGTGCGGCCTCAACCGGGACCTGGGATTCATGTCACATTACATTCATCCCCCACCATCTGGCCTGCGAAATCCTACCAATTGTCCTGGCTTGAGACAATTCACACCTCTTTAACCTGGGGTTACCCCATCTCTGGATCTGTAAAGATTTAATCACCTGCTAATGCTCGCATTCCTAGCATTGTTTGGCATCTTTGAATTTGTCTATATATGTGTTTCTGGAACAGACCTCTTCATTCACCTGAGGAAGGAGCAGCGCTCCGGAAGCTAGTGACATCGAAACAAACCTGTTGGACTTTAACCTGGTGTTGGAAGACTTCGTTCTGTGCTCACCCCAGTCCAACGCCGGCATCTCCACATCAAAGAGATGAGGTTTAAGAGAACGTAGAAGGAGGAGAGGAAGATTAAGTCAAGTAGTTTGGGGAGGCAATTCCAGGGTGTGGGATTGGTTTGCTGAAGACAAGGTGGGCTAGAATCAGAGAAACTAAGAATTTGGGGAATGACTTGTAGGTCTAAAGAAGGTTTCCGAGGGTAGAAAGGGTAAAGACTGGGGAGCAATTTAAACATTAGCCTAACATTTATAAATTTGAAGTGACCCGGAACCAATGTTAGTCAGTGATTGAAAGTGGGACTTTGACTTGGAGCTGGGCAGATGTAGATGAGCTGAATTTTTGGGTGAGTAGTGCCTGGGAGGATGACCAATACATTATTCCAGCCTGGAGATGACTGAAATGAGGGTAAATGTCTGCATGTCCACTGGTTATTAGCAACAGTAACTAGAATGATTAATGAAAAAGCATATCACATTTGTTCTCAAACTTGGGTAATTTTATGACTAGAACCAAATAGTTAATGTCACATCAGAAGGAAACAAAGAACTAAAATTGCATTGAACTTGCATTACTGCTGCATTGAACAGCCCCAAGCCAGTTTTAAATGGAAGGCATAAAATTAGGAGTGATTGATTGCAAAGTGGACAACCAGCTTATTCCATCAATAAATTTAAAATCTATATAGGGGACAGTTTATTCTGGCAAAGCATCACTAGGAAAATGACGGGTTAACAAAATGGCAAAATTAGTTATACCAAATGATCTAAAGGAAAGATTTCTCAACCAATAGAGAAGTTGCTCTTGTACCCCCTGGGAAATATTAGAAAGCACATCAACATTAATAAAGTTTTGAATGGACAAATAGATCTTAAGCAATACATTAATCCTAAAATGACCGAAATCGAGGAGTTCATAATCAACAGCTCCAACTGTGTACACTTGACATGATTTGCTTGCCAGCTCCTCTTTCCCCAGACGAATTGAGGAACTAGAGCAACCTTCCACAAACCTGTTGAACATTTGAATTAATGCGACCATTGGCTGCACTCATTGTGCACTTCCTGGAAAATTCCCTAGTGGAAGACAAGTAGTTAGCTCTGCTGCCTCACAGTTCCAGGGTCCCGGGTTCAAATCCAGCGTCTGGTGACTGTGTGGAGTTTGCACTTTCTCCCTGTGTCTGCGTGGGTTTCCTCCGAGTGCTCCGGTTTCCTCCCACAGTCCAAAGAAATGCAGGTTAGGTGGATTGGCCATGCTAAATTGCCCCTTAGTGTCAAAGAGGTTAGGTGGGGTTACTGGGTTACGGGGATAGGGTTGAGGTGTGGGCTTAAGTAAGGTCTCTTTCCAAGGGCCAGTGCAGACTTGCTGGGCTGAATGGCCTCCTTCTATGATTCTCTGAAGACCACGAAGGGAAGCCTTGCCCAAGTACATTAGCTTCTTCAGGTTTTAGAAGTTGAACCATCAAAACAAAATGTGCCACACTGTTACTATTGCTTGCAAGAGTTGCTCTGTGCAGATTTGTTGAATTCTGGTTTATAGTGCAGAGGCTCAGAATGTAAACATATGGGACAGATGTGACTCATATTGCCACATCATCAAAATATATATTTTATATATAAAACATATATATATATATAATATATACACACACACACACATATATATATATATATACTTAGGCTAAAGTCTTTAATTCCATATACTTCGGCTTGTTTACCCTTGAAAGTGAAGCTAACAAACCATGAACAGCAGAGCTAGAGAATTGGAAAATGGCTCTTTGCAAAGTATCATGATTTTCAGAATAGAAATGTGATTAGTATTTAACTTTTACACTGGAATTTGAATCGAGTGCAGCCAGCAGTTCTCCTCGTGGAGTGATAGGTTCAGTTTGTTTGAATGTCAAGCTGTCAGTGGTAAGCACTTAAGTACCCTTGTCATGCATATATGATGCCATTAGGTCAGACAGTACCCTTGATTTCAGTTGGGATTAAATGTTGCAATCTACTGATTCCCAATTAAGACTACATGTGAATTTTTAAAAATACATCAAAAACTCTACCGGGTGCCCAACTGTGAAAAATCTTTGAAGAACTGAAGGCGGCATGTGGCGCAGTGGTTAGCACTGGAACTGTGGCGCTGAGGACCCGGGTTTGAATCCCAGCCCTGGGTCACTGTCCGTGAGGAGTTTGCACATTCTCCCCTTGTGTGCATGGGTTTCACCCCCACAACCCAAAAATGTGCAGGTTAGGTGGATTGGCCACGCTAAATTGCCCCTTAATTGGAAAAGAAAATAATTGGGTATTCTAAACTTATAAAAGAAAACTTTGAAGAACTTGAAATAACTTTGTTTTGATCTAGACTGTGTTATCTGTATCTCACTTCATAGTCACAAGGTTCTGGGTTCAAGTTCCACTCCAGGGCATGAGCACAAAAATCAAGGCTGACACTCCAGTGCCGTAGTGAGGAATTGTTGCACTGTTGGAGGTGCTGTCTTTCGGATGAGACGTACCAAGGCCCCATCTGCCTGCTTGGGTGAATGTAAAAGATCCCATGACACTATTTTGAAGAGGAGCGGGGTGTTATCCCTGGTGTCCTGACCAATACTTAGCCATCAATAAACATAAAAACGTTATCTGGTCAATATCACTTTGTGGGAGCTTGATGTGCACAAATTGGCTGCGATAGTCATGAAAACACTGTAAATGCAAGATTTTATTAATTTTATAGAGAAGCATTTTCGACTGAAAACTGTTTTACACGCTGATCACATTGGCTCTGTTGGTAGCACAGTCACCTCTCAGAAGGTTGTGCTTTCATATCCCTCTTCACAGACTTGAGAACATAATTTAAGTGCTGCACAGTTTGAGGTGCCATCGTTTGGATGACATACTAAACTGAGGTCCCATCTGCCTTGTCAGGTGAACGTCAAAACTCCCATGTTACTGTTACAAAGAGCAAGGAATCTCTCCAGTGTCCTGAAAAATATTTATCCCACACCCATCATCTTTGAAATTAATTATCTGATTGTTAACAAAGAACAATACAGCACAGGAACAAGTCCTTCGGCCCTCCAAGCCTGTACCGGTCATGAGACTGACCTTGGCCAAAACCCCATATTGCTATTTGTTGGGTCTTGCTGTGCACCTACCTCACTGATTCTAAGATGCTTTGGAATGCCGTGAAGTTGTAAAAATCCCAGTTCTTGTGCTTTCACAAGAATTGACACAGTTTTCACCTTTTCAACGTGAACCCCTTTTACTTATTAAATTGGTCACTTAATAACTTTTGATCTCAGTAAACTTTAGTGCTTAGCATTGTTTTAAATGCTATTGATTCTCTGTAGGCAGATGATAATATTTTGCTTGAATTTATTTTCACAGTGTATTGTCAGAATTTTGCTCCCAACTTCAAAGAAAGTGAGATGAATGTGATTGCTGCTGACATGTGCACGAACGCTCGCCGGGTTCGCAAGCGCTGGCTTCCCAAGATCAAATCTATGCTGCCTGACGGGATGGAAGTGTACCGTACAGTTATTGGTGATGCGAGCGGTGGAGGCAGCTTGGAGCCAGAACTGTATGGAACTGGGACAACATTTGAGCAAAGTAGTCAAGCTGAGAAGAGAAGTGACCCTGGGACTTTACTTGGAGAAAGAACAAACCCTGTAAGCATAGACGTGGAGTCTCCCAAATCTGACCAGTCGTGTGAACAAAACGAAATGGTGGAGTCGGTAATCAGAGAAGCTGCTGGCACTAATATTTTGGCCGCTGACACACCCAGCACAGGCCACACTTTTGATCAAGAGGAAGCTTCCTCAAACAATAGATCTGAAACACCCATGCGCAAACTGGATGGAACATATGCAGGGACCTTGTGAAGATTTACACTGTGGTCAGCAAGAAGCGCATCATGTTATTTGAAATGGCTTGCATGCATACTAACGCTCTCAACATTTGGCAGTGTTATTTAAGCCACTGACCTGTACCCGTTGCCTGAAGACGTAACTTTTATCCCACCTGTATACAGTATGCCATGAAGAAATGAAGACGCCTTTATAACACTGAAACAGACCTTTCCAGTTCAACTCGTCTTATGGAGGCGACAACAGAATTTGCAGTTTCTCCCCATCGAAAGGCCTGAACAAGGAGCAACTGGGGTGATTTGAAAGTTGCCTTTCATGATGGTAAATAGTGTCCAGATTATTTTAGCGCTGTTGGTCCATTAACAAACTTAAAATGGAACTGACCTGCACACACAAAAAACACACTAACTGTGATGGAAAATGGGTTCGCAAAGTATAATTTTTTTTTAAAAAGAAAAATTACGTTCTCATCCTTGTCAATCTGGCTCTCTTCCCACACCGCAATGGCCAAGTAAACTACTACAGTGTGTGCTAACTTATCTAGCTGGGATTTAATATTTAGCGTAATTCAACTGATATTTTTTGGGACACATAAAATATATATATATATATATAACATACATATATAGAGATTTATATATGTACGTGTGTGTATATATATCTATATATATATATATCTATATATATATATATATATATATATATATATATATATAATATATCTATATATTAAATATAATATAAAGTGGACCCGTGTCATAAGAAGAGTGACTGAAGCAAGCATTTGTTTTTCAACTGGTAAGTCTTGAAAATATTCTGCTCATGTTTGCTGGTAATGTTTTGGGCATTTTACGGGCCAGAGGGCAGCAATTTCAGGAAAGCAGCTTGGGCTTTAGACCTCTTGTTTCTTAAAGTAAGACATACTGTCGGGGGTGGGGGGGAAAAGAGTCCAAACAAAATCTTAGAATGAGCTAAGACTTTCGTGACCAAGGGTGTTTGCATGCTGTGACTAGACTGAGCATTGTTGATCATGCTTAAGATGTAGATTATCATAAAATATTTCCTAGATTGTAAACATGCAGAACCATGTGCCTTAGATATTTGATTTATTCCCCCCTCATTGGAAAGAAAAATCCCATTCTATTTGAGCTGATTATTTTTGTGAATGTGTAAAAGAGCACCCATAGTATTTAAGTGACTTAACAGTATTTATGTATAATACAGATTTGTTCACAAGTATGTGAATTTTCCAAATAGTTCCTACTTTGTTTCAGTGGCACTGGTACAAAAACAGTGCTGTTAATAAGACTGTTAGCTAAATGCACTTTGCGGAAAATATTTTTGTTTCTCTTCTGACCAAATTGATCATTCCCTTGACAGATGAAGTCATTTTTAAATAGAAGTCAAAAGTGCCATTTGCAAGCTTGGCCATATAACCCTTACAACTTGAACATTTTGAGATACACTGTAACGATGCACTTTATCGTACATGCTAGAAAGTTATCAAAAATCCTTGTCAATCATAATCCTCTAATATAGATAATATTTTCCTACTTTTTATTTTTGAGGAGGAATTGCCAAGTTGATTAAGCAGTAACTAGACTTCTATCTGCATTACTAAAACAGGAACATTTCTCCAAAAGTGTAACAGTGATGACATTGCCTGAAATGCACCTTCAGAATGCTGACTGCCTTTGGTCCTTCCTTCCTTCCTCTTCCTACTCGTGTGATTTGGTTACTGAGTAGAATCATGGTTTAGATCCAGTGTATCATTTTTTTTCCTCCCCTCTCCCTTCTCTTCCAGTAGACGATCCAGTAATTGGTTCCTGCATATAATTAATGCTTGCTTTTTACTCTGAGGTAACCTATCCCAGTTGTTCAACCTACGTTAACTTCTGTTCAGAGGACAGATGGTTAGCTATTGAAGAAGCATTGCCCTATTTTGCTGACCCCACTTTGGAGGGGACAGCTACCATCCAGCAAGAAAATATTTTAGTTATTATCCCCATCCCATTGCTTCTGGAATCCACCACAGTATCCACTTCTTGCCTCGTGCTTAATGTTTTCAGATTGGGAGTTGACGACATTGGAAAATTGATCTGCCCGTTCCTGTCCTATTGCTGGTGCGACTGTGCTGCCTAATACTTTGGTTCTACTTTTAAACCAAATTGGTGTTCATATTGTAAATCACCGCAACAGCATTGTATCTGGCTACTATAGATATTTTCATACTGTCTATTTGGTGATTATGAAGTGGCTCTGTATTAAATGCACTGTTTGGAATCTTAAAAGGTTCCATAGGAAAATCAGTGGATAAAAACAGGTGCCTACTCTAATTATTCACACATCTCCATGTTATTTGGAGAGGATAAAACCGAGAATACTGTGGACAGGTCCGCTCGATGTAACTAAACGCCCTCTTCCCAGGAGTTGAGATGGGTGCAGTTTTCATCTGACTGAACTTATCCACTAGCTAATATGTTTCAGCTTGAACAAAACCCACTGTGTAACTTGCTCCTCTTAATTTACCACTACATTTTAACTAAAAGCCCTAAGCATGTTCTGCTGAAAGAATACATTAAAGCTTAACATCGAATGACTGCAAAAATTGGCACACAAGGGTCGTTGGAGCTTTATAGTGGGTAGTGTTGCACTCTGCAGTGTGGATCCACTGTGTAATGCCAATTTATGTATTAGTGGCAGGGAAGGGAAGAGGTTCCTCAGCATTCCCAATAGAGTTTCTCAGACTGGAGTGGCACAATGCCCACTCTTGCTTTGGGGACGTCGGTCATTAAAACGCTAAAGCCGCAGGAGTGTCGGGGTGCATCTAAGTGTTCTAGAAACGCAGGAGTGACTGGGTGCATCTAAGTGTTCTAGAAACGCAGGAGTGACGGGGTGCATCTAAGGGTTCTAGAAAAAGTCATACCAGTCTCTAAAAGGTTAACTCTGATTATCTCTCCACAGATGCTACCAGACCTGCTGAGCTTTTCCAGCATTTTGTATTTATTTTAGAGTAGATCTTCTCTCCTGTCTATCTTTCGTAAGCTCTTTGTTTCTTCTCTACATGTTCTAGTCTCCCCTTCGCCCCACCCCCCAAAAAAATCCAGAGATTCAAGTAACAGAATGGCGGCACATTTTCTTTGCTGTGTACTAACACATCTCTTTCAGCCCTAGTCGCTAAGTATTCCAGTAATTTTGTTTCTTTTGATTTCTCCACTTCCTCCTGTGCAGTCTCCTGACCAGCTTGCCAAGCCTGCATACACCCATGATCCCAGCATGGCGAAGGCGCATTTCAGGCAGTGGAATCACTGAACTGATGAGGGACGCCTAATCCCTAAGAAACCGCCAAACATTGTCAGAAGCCGCAATTTGTTGTTGAGAATAAATGTGAAACTTTAATGTAAAATAAATTGAATAAGATATGGTTATATTTCCATGGACGTTTCCACAAGTATAGACACTGAAATTTAGAAGAAAATAAGTGAGACTTTAATGCTTAGTATTTGCAGTAAATCATAATATCCACTTCAATGGTAAAGATTAACTTTCAACTGGAGGAGCAAGTCATTTGTTTTAAACTATCTCCAGTGCAAGCTTCAGTAACTACAAATTAGTTTTTTTCCATAATATGCTACCTGGTAGCCATGGGAACGATGGGCCGTCTAGCACCTTGCCATAAGCACCACAATATTGAGCTTTCTTGTGTGGTGTCCTTTGGAGCACTGTAAAATGTTAATTGGCCCAGCCATTGGACCAACTGAGTAACTTTCATATTTGTAGGGCCTCATTTGTAAAAGAAAAGATGATTAAACTTTTTGTTTTGAAAGGTTAAGCTCAAAAAAACTTGGAGGACTTTCACTCTACTGAAAAGTGCAGTGATAACAGAAAAGTATTAATTCCAATCAGATGTAGTTCTGAAAAATATGTAAACTGTTGTAGAAGAAGTTTGTTTAGTTGGTTGTGGCTATCTTGGTAGCGAGGCCTTTTTGGCCCCCCCCATAATTTCTCCCCTTCGGTTTACTGATCCCAGGTGGTTTGTGAAGCATTCAGTTATGTTTTGAAGAACTTTATTTTTGGAGAAAATATGCTTTTTATTTATGAGCTTAGCTCCTGGCCCAGGCAAGCAGCCCTGTGTTATGTTAAGACGTGGGCAAGTAGCCTGAGGAGGTGAAGGTTAAGACATCCACTGGCATGTGTAAATATTCCCTGAGCCCAGGAAATTCCCTGTGCCAGATGCTTTGAAGTTAAATGGTGCTTCCCTGGGTTGGGCCTGAACAGTAAATTCATAATCAGTCAGTGCACCCTATCACTTCAAAATGTCTTATGCCAGACAGAAAAACAGTGAATCTTGGTGAAGTTGAATTATAAATCAT
This sequence comes from Scyliorhinus torazame, assembly GCF_047496885.1. Taxonomy (NCBI): domain Eukaryota; kingdom Metazoa; phylum Chordata; class Chondrichthyes; order Carcharhiniformes; family Scyliorhinidae; genus Scyliorhinus; species Scyliorhinus torazame. The sequence continues at coordinate 100,278,021 of NC_092728.1, read as the reverse complement.
GGTGTAAGACTGCAAAAGTTAATAAATATTGCAAAATCTATTTCTGGTGTAGAAATATTCCTGGCTATTGTGCTGGAGTAATTTTGTAATACTTTTAACCTACACATTTATAGGAACAGTATCAATATATCAACTTTGAAAAGCAACCATTTGAAATATAGTAGCTGCAATGTTTAAATTAGCATCTTTGAGTTTTGACATGAGGGTTTAAAAAAAAACTCTTGAATCCTTAAGCTTTAAAAAAAAACTTAAATAATTCTTTATTAAAATACTCTAGAGCGTGAGTGAAATTGCACTAGTTAGAGATTACAGTAACCAGGCAGGAAAAGTAAAGTGACAGCTTCAAAAAAAAATAAAGAAAGTCCTGACATGAAGGAGTGGGGGGGGGGGGAGCAAGGAGAAACTGAAAAGCACATTGTGACAAGTCCTTTGGATTTTGCTGAAGGATTACAGGAATTGGTAAGTCTGGAGTGCGTTAGCACCTCAATTATTGTTGTATCTAATGATCAGACTACTAAACTATCGAAGATGCTCACGACGATTTAGATTTGCTGGTTTTAAGATGTATAAAATCCAACAGCTACCCCTCTTAGTTTTCTGATATCTTTACCAGTAGAATGTTACAACTGATGATTCAGTGGCAGGGGCATATTTTCACAGATGCTGTGCAAAGAGCTGTTTTTTTTTTTTTGCATGCAGTTGTGAGGTATATGATCTGATTAATATTTTTAATCAAATATTTAACAAATCTCTCATACTTGTTTTTCTGAAGAGGTGCTAACCTGTGCACGTTATTTTTAGGCTTTTTTTGCTCTATGTCAAGATAAATACTCCCGTATTTCATCTAAAGGACGGTTTTGTTTTAAAAAGTAAAAATCACAAAAGAAAGACGACTACGACTAATTGTTAATAGAGTCACTATATGTGTATATGTTAGATTTGTTAACCCTTGTAATCGCTATTTTAAAAAAAAAAAACCTGTATGTTCCAAGACTTTCTCAATTTGTCGGCCAGCAATTCTGGGTAATACTGAGCACTGAAATCCGGGCCTGTTGCCTCCATGCATTTGTCAGCAGTTTCCAACAGGAGTCACGTTCCTACAGGCAGATGAGGACAACTGGCCTCGTCAAGAATGTAAATATGTGATGGCGTTTGACTCAACATTAAGGGACTCCAGTGATGAAGTCCATTTTCACAAGGACGTCTAATTATCCTCCCCCTCTCCCTCAAAACTATATGGCCTGCTGATTTTTGTTTCCTGATTATTTTCTTTTTTGCCTTGGTTTCCCACTGCTGGAATTTCTTATCGTGAATGCTTGCAGGCAGCAGTCCCTGCATTTTGCTCTCAAATACTGATCACTACTAATGTGTGAAACGCTCTTCTCATAAACCTTTTTTGTGCAGTGATTGTTCTGACATTTGATTATTTTAAAGATACAACATAGCAATGCTTTTGACTTCTAGATTGAGAATCACAAATGTTACTGATTTGAAAGTTTTGTATTTAAAAGTACTGTAGATCTAAGAAAACTATTGATGTCCCCTGTCTGTAGTGGCGGAATGAAGGGGTTTGTTAAAACTGTTCCAAGAGTTGCATCATCTTGGTATGGAAGCATGAAATTGTAACCCTGAATCTGCTCAAAACCCAGTTTTCGAATCCATCTGAACAGGGAAACTTGCAAGCGAGGGACAAAGTGAAGAAATCTCTCTAAACTTGCTGAATAAACAGGACCTGGTATGGCTGGCACAAGAAATGTGAAATGCAAGCATTTACAGTTTAAGATTTTACAGCGTTTGGTTGGTTTGCTGCTGAATTACTTTCCAGTTTGTTTCTCTTTCCTTCCCCTTTCACTGCTCCTCCAGGAGTTTATTTCAGGCAATTCCTGTATTGGCTCAGTACATTCCCATATGGCTGTGTGAACCTGAACATTGAATGCTGGCCAATGTGCTGTTGAGAAATCTCCACCTGATCCTTGTTCCCACCGAGAGTGCAACAATTTAGACCATGCAGTGTTGGACAAAGAATGGCAGCAGTAATTCTAGCTGATTTATTTTGTCGCCATCCACTGCCCCCACAACTCAAAGCCACCCATGCTAATGTCAACATGAATATCGCGTGTGAGAGATCAGCCAATCTGAACAGGCCAAGCATTGAACCTTCCTTACCTATATGGTCCCGGAGTGATTAACAGAAGTAACAGCATTTTGTAAAATGGTAAACATTTTCAGAAAGCAAATAATTTGGAACTTTAAAAAAAATAACTTGGGAGCCTACTGACCACCTGCTGTTTAAAGGGAAAGAAGGAAAAACTGGTCATTAGAAAACTTGTCTTTATTTGATTTAATACAAAACTTAACTCTAAAGACAAAAGCCTTGTCACCTTTCCCAACCAACCAGTACGTTCATTGCAATAAGTCCTATATTCTGCGTCCCAGTCTGTCACTACAATCCAAATAATTTTGATTGGAAAACCCTCAACAGTAACTTAACTCAATTTATTTTTCCTTCACAATGCAAACAGCACTCTAGGTCCCTAGTGATGTATCTATAGAAAAGCATGTTTGTCACACAAACAAAAACGTAATTAGCTTTTTTTTTGTCAGGAATCTATCAAAAGCACTCGGGTCACTGTCCCTGAGCACATCTTGCACACTTTTAATCCTTGCTCTCTCCCTCCACTCAGTCCCTCCTGCCATAAAGTGTAATCGCAAACTCTGTGTGTGCAATGCCGCAGGAGATCAGTTAACCTAGCAATGTATAGGCTGAGCGTGAATTCACAGTCAATTGCCACCTTTGACACTCCAGTGCCAGTACTGAGGGAAAGCTGCGCCAATATTTCATGTGTGATATTACGAAAGGCGCTGTGTAAATGCAAATTATTGGTTTTCTCCTGCTGCAACAAGGAAGAGTATTCTGTTTCGATGGAAATTTGTCTGTGTCTTCCAGCTGGTACTCAGCACGAACATCCATTTCTTTTTCTTTTGCGCTCCCTTGCCTTTTTGAAGTCTGTAAAGCAGAGCAACCAAACGCACAATCGCTGCTTTAAGTGTAACACAACTGCAGAATACGTTCTGCACCCAAGTAAACCTAATGAGGCCTCAAGCCTGCCTTAACAAATCATCAGGATTGAAATATTGTTCCATGTTCCCGTGCCCTTCTCTCTGACTAAAGCTGGGAAGGGTGTTCAGTATGCAAAAAAGAGAGATTGTTGAGATTAGCCTGACCCGCTGCAGGTTTGTAGAAATGTGAGTTTAATTTTTAAATGATGCTGTAAAATGTCTATGAGCCATTTCAACACATTTGCACCTTTTTGAGTTCCATGAAAGATTGTATTGGTAGAGCTGCCTTACTGAAAATGGCACTGTTGGGACTGTTACCTCCAGCAAGATGACTGTTAAATTCTGGGACTGTTTCTAGACTTGGCCAAGATATAATGTGTTCAATAAAAGTAACACACTTGTACTGTTTTTATGTCTACTCTCTTGCTTTTAGTCTGTTTAGTGCTTTCTCCAGTGTGTAAAGGTTTGTTACTGGATTCCTTATAAATTAACAAACTCAGCACCATTTGGGCCAAAGCAACCCGCTTGAATGGCACGCTGTGCACTACCTTGAGCTTTAACTCCCTCCATTACTGACACACCATGGTTGCAATATGTACCATGGACAAGATGCACCAAGGCATCTGCAACAGAACCTTCCAAACTCAAGATCTTACTCCCACGAAGGGCAAGGGCAGCAGGCACATGACCACATGTACAATTGAGAGCTCCCATCCAAGTTGTACATCATTCTGACTTTGAAATATTCTGCTGTTACTACTTCATCACTGAGCCAAAATCCTGTTGCTGCCTCCCTAGCAGTAGTTCAAGGAGGCTCACCAGCCTATTCTCTATGGCGGTATGTGATGGGAAATAAATGCTGCCCTTGCCCCCGATGTCTACATCTCATGAATAAAAGTAGCTACTAATTCCCTTTGGATCTTTTTGTATATTCCTGTGTTTATTGCAACCTTTTGAAACAGAGTGCCTTTTAATCTCTGAACAATGCCAATTGTTTCACACTTAATATATTTATGAATGTGTTAACCGAATTGTCTTTATGTTGACACTTGGCAGTGCAGTCCCCTCCAAATCAGAAGGTTGTGGGATCAAGCCCCACTTCAGAGACTCAAGTACAAAATTGAGACTAATCCTACAATGCAGTACTAAGGGAGCGCTACACAGTTGGTAATTCTGCCTTTGGAATTAAACGGGATCCTCCTGCCCCCTTAGTCAGATATCAAAGCTCCCATGGCACAATTTGAAAAATAGCAAAATTCTACTGGTGCCTTTTATCAATATTTATTCCTTCACCAACATAACTATTTATCTCATTGCTTGTAGGATCTGCTTTGCGCAAGTTGACTGCCACATTTCCTTCCTCAACACATTTACTCATGTAAAAGTCAATTTAAGAACGATTTTTTAAGCCAAAAGTCATGGCGTTTTTGAGGGATTGACAAATGTTTGAATTGGGCCTTTAAATTAATGAACCCAAGTAATGACTGGTATGTAATTAAACATCACAACCCTGCAATGCTCAATCTGATACAACTTTAATTTATAAAAAACTAAAACACCTATATGCTTTAAGCATTTCTTTACCAGTACTCTTAATGTTTATACATTTATAGTTAAATCGTTCGCGTCACCAGGATTATGGTTTGTTTCCTTATGAGATAGACTTTTACACGCATATTGTATATAACGTCTGCAATATAGTAAAACATTTCAAAATGCTTTGAGAGTAATCTGGCAAGAATTGCTACCAAGCCACCAGAGGTGATATGAGGACAGGTGACAAAGCTGTGAAGTGGGACACCCTGAGATCATGAAATAAATAAAGTACATGCAAATTCTTACCCTCTCCTTTCTTTCTTTGTGTTTGTAAGTCTCTGTGCTTAGAAACAAACCAGATTATGATTGATTAAAATTTCCTTCCCTCGGGCGGCGTGGTGCAGTGGTTATCACTGCGCCGAGGACCCGGGTTCGGTCCCGGCCACAGGTCACTGTCTGGGTGGAGTTTACACATTCTCCCATGGGTCTCAACCCCATAACCCAAAGACGTGCAGGGTAGGTGGATTGACCATGCTACAATTGCCCCAAAAATGAACTTTAAAAAAACATTTCCTTCCCTTGTGTAAAAGTGCTGAGGCCAATCACAGTACAGTCCTGCTCAAATAGGGATCAGACCTGGAATTCCCTTGCCTGCATGGTTCGTTGACTAGATAAATAGGACTATAAATAGGGGTGGCACAGGGATCTGGGTTCAATTCAGGCCTCGGATGACTTAATGGAGGAGCGTGGCAGGGAGATTAAGGGACAAAATTCTAGTTCTTGAGGCTGAGGCAGCTGGTGACGAATTAGGATGTGTGGAAGGCCAAAATTGCAACAATCTTGGAGTATTGTAAGATTGAAAGATCATTATAAAGAGGAACATAGAAAATAGGAGCAGGAGGAGGCCATTTGGCCTTTTGAGCCTGCTCCACTATTCATTATGATCATGGCTGATCAAACAACTCAACAGCCTAATCCCACTTACACCCCCTCCCCCCCCACATCCTTTGATCCCCTTCGCTCCTAGTGCTATATCTAACTTCTTGAAAACATACAATGTTTTGACCTCAACTACTTCCTGTGATAGTGAATTCCACAGGCTGATCACTATGAAAATTTCTCCTCATACTTCTGTCCTAACTGGCCTACCCCATATCCTCAGACTGTGACCCTTGGTTCTGGACACACCCACTATCGGGAACATCCATCTTGCATCTACCCTGTTTTGTCCTGTTAGAATTTTATAGGTTTCTATGAGATACCCATTGCTTCTTCTGAACTCCACTGAATACAATCCTAACCGACTCAGTCCCAACATCCCAAGAATCAGTCAGGTAAACCGTTGCTGCACTCCCTCTAGAGCAAGAACATGCTTCCTCAGATAAGGAGACCAAAACTGCACAATATTTCAGGTGTGGTCTCACCAAGGCCATGTATAATTGCAGTAAAACATCCCTGCTGCGGCACTCGAAACCTCTCGCAATGAAGGCCAGCATATAAATTTCCTTCTTTACCGCCTGCTGTACCTGAATGCTTACCTTCAGTAACTGATGTAAGAGGACACCCTGGTCTCTTTCCACATAACTCCTCCTAATTTATGGCCGTTCAAATATTATTCTGCCTTCTCATTTTTGCTACCACTGGATAATCTCACATTTATCCAAATTATACTACATTTGCCATTAATTTGCCCACTCTACTTGTCCAGATCACACCGATCCCTGCGGCACCCCACTAGTCACTGCCTGCCAATTTGAAAAAGACCTGTTAATTTCTATTTTATTTCCTTTTTGCCAACCAGCTTTCTATCTATCTGAGCACACTACGCCTAATCCCATACATTTATATTTACATGCTAATCTCTTATGCGGGACTGTGTAAAAAGCCTTTTGAAAGTTCAAAAACTCCACATCCACTGGCTCTCCTTCATCAGTTCTACTAGTTACATCCTCAAAGAATTCCAACAGATTTGTCAAGCATGATTTCCCTTTAATAAATCCATGCTGACTCTGTCCGATCCTGCTTTCTAAGTGCTCTGCTATAAAACCTTTAATAATGGACTCTTATCATTTAGCCCACTACTGACGTCGGGCTTACTGATCTACAATTCCCTATTTTCTCTCCACCTCCCTTTTTGAATAGTTGAGTTGGAGTTACATTAGCTACCCTCCAATCTGCAGGAATTGTTCCAGAGTACAGAATCCTGGAAGATGCCCACCAATGCATCCACTATTTCCAGTGCCACTTTCTTAAGTATTCTGGGATGTAGATTATCAGGCCCCAGGGATTTATCAGCCTTCAATCTCATCAATTTCACCAACACCATTTCTATACTAATATTGATTTCCTTCAGTTCGTCCCTTCCACAATCCTTTGTTCCCCAACATTTCTGGTATCGCATTTGTGAAGACCGAAGCAAAGTATGTATTTAGTTGCTCAGCCATTTCTTTGTCCCCTATTATACATTCCTGTTTCTGACCAGAAGCGTCCTACATTTGTCTTCAATCTTTTTCTCTTTACATACCTAGAAACTTTTACAGTCAGTTTTTATGTTCCCTGCAAGCTTGCTCTCGTACTCTATTTTCCCCTTCTTAATCAATCCCTGAATTCTAAACTGCTCCCAATCCTCAGATTTGTTGTTTTACTTGGCCAATTTCTATGCTTCTTCCCTGGACCCTTCCTTGGATCGAATGCTATCTCAAATTTCCCTTGTAAAACAAGGATTGGCCATCTTTCCCGTTTTAATTTTATGCCAGACAGGAATACGGTGGAAATGATTTGAAAATTTGGGTGAGAATTTTCAATTTAAGTCATACCCAGACCAGTAGTCAGCAAACATGTGTGATTGATGAATAAGATATGTTGCACAATCGGATGTGAGGTCAGGGTTGCAGGTTATAAAAGAATCAATATACACCACTGTGGATATTCATCTTTATAAATATAACATTTCCTAGCAGTTTTGTGGGGTTCTGTTTAAATACTTGATTTAAAAATACAAGGGGTTGATTGTTTGTTATGAGTCTAGGTAAGTTTTAACAGACCGCTAAGCTACAGACTGCAGCAAAGATGAGTTCAATCCTGTCCTTATCCAATGGAGGCGATTAGGATTCCTGACCTTTCCTAGACTAGGGGCACGGGCCTGTTGAAGTGATAAGCTTGTGCCTGAGGTGAATTCTTCACAACCAAGCTTTTAATCACCTCTCCGGGGGTGAAATTCTCCATCCCGCCGCGCCACATTTCTGCCCCGACCCGCCGGCGGGATGCTCTGTTACACCGGCCGGTCAATGGGGTTTCCCATTGTGGGGCAGCCCCACGCCGTCGGGAAACCCCCGGGCGCCGGCAAAACGGAGACTCCCGCCGGCGGAGAATGACGCCCCTGATCTCGGTCTTATCACTTCAACAGGTTCACTCTCCCATGTTCTGCTGTGTGAGCAACTTGACATATTTTTGCACTAAAGACACATGATTGCAAGTTCTTGTCGCTCATCCCAAAATCCTTGCGAACAAATTGTGTGGCTCCATGTTGATGTCCCATTGAAGAACTCTTTATGGGTTTTCTATCGTCAGTCACTCTGAAAGCTGTTAAATAAGGATGTGGAGTTTAGGGGTCAGCCAGGCTGATGTACAGATTGTAAAAGCAAACTACTGCGGATGCTGGAATCTGAAGCCAAAAGTGAAAAATGCTGGAAAAATCTCAGGAAATCTGGCAGCATCTGTAAGGAGAGAAAAGAGCTAACGTTACGAGTCCAGATGACTTTGTCAAAGCTGATGTACAGATGGCCATGGGAAGGACACGCACTTGTCAGCCTGTTAATGAACCTGTGAATCCTTCCGCTGCTTTAAGGGACGAACCAACTGCATCAAAAGGAAGTAAACCCACAGATCTACGGGGACCGAGTGGGGGGCAGTGAGCCAGGCTGGATTGCTCTTCTTGAGAGCTGGCGTCGACTCAATGGGCTGAATGGCGACCTGCAGAGCCGTACATCATTTAAAAAAGAAATAAATAATGTTTATTCTAACTTTCACAAAATATCAACAACAAAATACAGAAAGAAAAGAGCAAACCCCCCCCATATACATAAATAATAAATTAACAGCCTCCATCAACACAAAGGCAAATATACACGCCCACTCAAGACAAACGAAACCCCCCCCCCCCCCCCCCCCCCCCCAAAACCGGGTTGCTGCTGGCCATCTTGTAACGTTCTGCCAGGAAGTCTAGGAACGGTTGCCACCGCCTGAAGAACCCTTGCATCGATCCCCTTAAGGCAGATTTCACCCCCTCCAATTTAATAAACCTCGCCATATCATTGATCCAGGATTCCACGCTTGGGGGCCTCGCATCCTTCTACTGAAAAATAATCCTTCGCCGGGCTACCAGGGAGGCAAAGGCCAGAATGCCGGCCTCTTTCGCCTCCTGCGCTCCCAGCTCCTCTGCCACCCCAAATATTGCGAGCCAACAGCCCGGCTTGACCCTGGAACCTACCACCCTCGACACCGTCCTCGCTACACCCTTCCAAAATTCCTCCAGCGTGGGCACGCCCAGAACATGTGGGTGTGGTTTGCTGGGCTCCCTGAGCACCTAACGCACCTGTCCTCGCACCCAAAGAAACGGCTTATCCTTGCCCCGGTCATGTGAGCCTTATGCAGCACCTTAAATTGTATGAGGCTGAGCCTCGCGCAAGAGGAGGAAGAGTTCACTATCCCCAGGGCATCCTCCCACGTCCCCTCGTCAATCTCCTCACCCAACTCCTCCCACTTACCCTTTAGCTCCTCCACTGAGGCCTCCTCCTCCTCCTGCATCACCTTTCAATTCCGGCTTGGGTCACTGTCTGTGCGGAGTCTGCACATCTTCCCCGTGTGTGCGTGGGTTTCCTCCGGGTGCTCCGGTTTCTTCCCACAGTCCAAAGATGTGCAGGTTAGGTGGATTGGCCATGATAAATTGCCCTCAGTGTCCAAAATTGCCTTGGTGTTGGGCGGGGTTACTGGGTTATGGGGATAGTGTGGAGGTGTTGACCTTGGGTAGGGTGCTCTTTCTAAGAGCCGGTGCAGACTCGATGGGCCGAATGGCCTCCTTCTGCACTGTAAATTCTATGACTATGACCCTGTGTGGCGGCAACAGTGGGAACTCTACCACCTGCCGCCTAACAAACGCCCTTACCTGCATATATCTGAAGGTGTTCCCCGGGGGGAGCCCAAACTTCTCCAGTACCCCCAGGCTCGCGAACTTCCCGTCCACAAACAGGTCCCCCATCCTTCTAATACCTACCCTGTGCCAGCTCAGAAACCCTCTGTCCATCCTCTCCGGGACAAACCGGTGGTTCCCCCGAATCGGGGACTGCACCGAGACCCCCCCCCCCCCCCCCCCCCCCGTGACGTCTCCATTGCACCCAAAATTTGAGGGTAGCCGCCACCACCGGGCTCGTGGTATACCTCGTTGGAGGAAGCGGCAGCGGCGCCGTCACCAGCGCCTCCAGGCTCATGCCCACACAGGACGCCATCTCCAGCCTCTTCCATGCCGCCTCATCCCCCTCCATCAGCCACTTACGCACCATCGCCACATTGGTGGCCCAATAATACCCACAGAGGTTAGGCAGCGCCAACCCCCCCCATCCCTGCACCGCTCCAGGAACACCCTTCTCACCCTCGGGGTCTTCTGCGCCCACACAAACCCCATAATGCTCCTGTTAACCCGCCTGAAGAAGGCCTTAGGGATCAGGATGAGGAGGCATTGGAACAGGAACAAAAACCTCGGGAGCACCGTCATTTTAACTGACTGCACCCTACCCGCCAGGGAGAGTGGCAGCACGTCCCACCTCTTAAACTCCTCTTCCATCTGCTCCACCAGCCTCGTAAAGTTAAGCTTATGTAGCGCCCCCCCAGCTCCTAGCCACCTGGACCCCAGGTACCTGAAACTCCGCTCCGCCCTTTTTACCGGGAGCTCATCAATCCCCCTCTCCTGGTCCCCTGGGTGCACTACGAACAACTCGCTCTTCCCCATATTAAGCTTGTACCCGGAGAAATCTCCAAACTCCCTAAGGATCCTCATCATCTCCGGCATTCCCCCCACCGGGTCCACCACATATAGCAGCAAATCATCCACATAGAGCGACACTCGATGCTCCTCCCCACCCCGCACCAGCACCCTCCAGTTCCTCGACTCCCTCAACGCCATGGCCAGGGGTTCAATCGCCAGCGCAAAGAGCAGGGGGGACAGGGGACACCCTGCCTCGTTCCCCGGTGTAGTCGGAAATACTCTAACCTCCTTCTGTTAGTGGCCACACTCGCCGCCGGGGCCTCATATAGCAGCCTCACTCACCTGACGAACCCCTCCCCGAACCCAAATCTTTTCAATACCTCCCACAGGTACCCCCATTCCACCCTATCAAAGGCCTTCTCCGCATCCATCGCCGCCACTAGCTCCGCCTCCCCTTCCATCGCCGGCATCATTATAACATTCAAGAGCCTCCGTACATTAATATTCAACTGTCTCCCTTTCACGAACCCCATCTGATCCTCGTGCATGACCTGCGGCACACAGTCCTCTGTCCTCATGGCCAAAGCTTTTGCCAGCAACTTTGCATCTATATTTAGGAGTGAGATCGGCCTATATGACCCACACTGTAGGGGATCCTTGTCCCGCTTCAGGATCAGGGAAATCAGCGCTCTAGACATCCTTTGCCTCGTTGAAGGTCTTTACCACCAGCGGGCCCAGCAGGTCCGAATACTTCTTGTAAAATTCAACCGGGAACCCATCCGGCCCCGGTGTCTTCCCCGCCTACATGTTCCCTATCCCTTTGACCAACTCCTCCAACCCAACCGCCGCCCCCAACCCCGCCACCTGCCCCTCCTCCACCCTCGGAAACCTCAGCCGGTCCAGGAAGCGGCCCATCCCTCCCTCCAGCGAGGGCTCAGACCGGTACAGTTCCTCGTAGAAGTCCCTGAAGACCCCATTGATACCCACCGCACTTCGCATCGTGCTCCCTCCTCCATCCCGAACTCCCCCGACCTCCCTAGCTGCCTCTCGCTTCCGAAGCTGGTGCGCCAGCATCCGGCTCGCCTTTTCTCCACCTACCTCCACTGCGCCTCCGCCTTCCTAGTGGTCAACAAATCAAACTCAGCCTGGAGGCTACGCCGCTCCCTAAGCAATCCCTCCTCCGGGGCCTCCACGTACCTCCTATCCACCCTCACCATCTCCCCCACCAACCTCACCCTCTCTCTCCTCTCCCCCCTCTCCTTGTGTGCCCTAATGGAGATCAGCTCTCCTCTGACCACCGCCTTCAGCGCCTCCCAGACCACCCCTACTCGCACCTTCCCATTGTCATTGGCCTCCAGGTACCTCTCTATACACCCCCGGGCCCGCCCGCTCACCTCCTCGTCCGCCAGCAACCCCACCTTTAGGCGCCACAGCGGGCGCTGGTCCCTCTCCTCCCCCAACTCGAGGTCCACCCAGTGTGGAGCATGATCAGAAATGGCTATCGCCGAGTACTCCGTATCCTCCACCCTCGGAATCAGCGCCCTGCTCATGACAAAAAAAGTCAATCCGGGAATAGGCCTTGGGGACATGGGAAAAGAATGAGAATTCCCCGGCCCCTGGCCTCGCAAACCTCCATGGGTCCACCCCTCCCATCTGGTCCATGAACCCCCTCAGCATCTTGGCCACCGCTGGCCTCCTGCCCATCCTAGACCTAGAGCGATCCAATGCCGGGTCCAGCATCCCCCCCCCCCCCATTATCAGACCCCCTGTCTCCAGGTCCGGAATCCGGCCCAGCATAGGCCGCATGAACCCGGCATCGTCCCAATTCGGGGCATATACATTGACCAACACCACCCGCTCCCCCTGCAGCTTGCCACTTACCATCACATACCTACCGCCATTGTCTGCCACGATGCTCGACGCCTCGAACGCCACTCTCTTCCCCAACAAGATCGCCACCCCCGATTTTTTGCATCCAAACCCGAATGAAACACCTGCCCTACCCACCCCTTTCTCATCCTTACCTGATCCGCCACCCTCAGGTGTGTCTCCTGAAGCATGGCCGCATCCGCCTTCAGCCCCTTCAGGTGCGTGAACACCTGGGCCCGCTTGACCGGCCCATTCAGTCCCCTTATATTCCAGGTTATCAGCCGGATCAGGGGGCTACTCACCCTCCTCCCCCGCCGACTAGCCATAGCCCTTTCTAGGCCAGCCACGTGCCCGCGCCCCCTGCACGACCCGTTCCCCACAGCAGCAGACCCCCGCCTCGACCTCCTCTACCAACTCCAGCTCCCCCTTGGCCATTCCAGCAGCAACCCGGTTCCCCCCCACTTCCCCTCTTCCCCCCCCCCCCCTCCCAGCTAGGTCCCCCCCTAGCTGCATTGCTCCCCCCATTACACTCCCGTAAGTCAGCTGACCCCGGCCACTCCCGCCGCTCCATCGACCCCCCCGTGTGAACTTCCCCTCCCCCTCTCATCCATTCCACTCCCAGCGCGGGAGACAAACCCGTACTTCCCAGCTCCGGCCCCGCCCCTTCAACCCTAAGCGCGGGAAAAAGCCCGCGCTTTCCGTAAGTCAGTCTTAACTTAACAGTCTTAACATTTTTTTTTTTTTATAAATGTTTTATTGAAAATTTTTTCCCAAACAACAATTTTTCCCCTCTTACAAAGCAAACGCAACAATAACAATACAGAAATTTTAAACAATACACAAGTAACAAAACCCCTTTATCTTTGACCTAAACTAAACCCCCCCCCCCCTCCCTCCCCCCCCCCCCCCCCCTCCCCCTGGGTTGCTGCTGCTGGTCATCTGTCTTCCCTCTAACGTTCCCCTAGGTAGTCGAGAAATGGCTGCCACCGCCTGGTGAACCCTTGAGCCGATCCTCTCAGGGCAAACTTTATCTGCTCCAGTTTAATGAACCCCGCCATATCATTTACCCAGGCCTCCAGTCCGGGGGGTTTCGCCTCCTTCCACATGAGTAGGATCCTGCGCCGGGCTACTTGGGACGCAAAGACCACAACGTCGGCCTTTTTCGCCTCCTGCACTCCCGGCTCTTCCGCAACTCCAAATAGAGCTAACCCCCAGCCTGGTTTGACCCGGGCCTTCACCACCTGCGAAATCACTCCCGTCACTCCCTTCCAATACCCTTCCAGTGCCGGGCATGCCCAAAACATATGTGCGTGGTTTGCCGGGCTCCCGCCACACCTCCCACATTTGTCCTCCACTCCAAAGAACCTGCTCAATCTTGCTCCCGTTATGTGTGCTCTATGTAGCACCTTAAATTGAATCAGGCTAAGCCTGGCGCATGAGGAAGAGGAATTTACCCTGCTTAGGGCATCAGCCCACATACCCTCCTCTATCTCCTCCCCTAGTTCTTCTTCCCACTTTCCTTTTAGTTCGCCCACCGACTCCTCCCCCTCTTCCCTCATCTCTCGGTAAATCTCTGACACCTTGCCCTCTCCGACCCACACCCCTGAAAGCACCCTGTCCTGTATCCCCTGTGTCGGGAGCAACGGAAATTCCCTCACCTGTTGTCTAGTAAATGCCCTCACCTGCATATATCTCAAGAAATTTCCCCGGGGCAACTTATACTTTTCCTCCAATGCTCCCAAGCTCGCAAAAGTCCCATCTATAAATAAATCTCCCACCCTCCTAATTCCCAACTGGAACCAGCTCTGAAATCCTCCATCCATTCTTCCTGGGGCGAACCTATGGTTGTTCCTGATTGGGGACCCCACCAGGGCTCCCCGCACCCCTCTCTGTCGCCTCCACTGTCCCCAGATATTCAATGTTGCCGCCACCACCGGGTTCGTGGTAAACTTTTTAGGTGAGATCGGTAGCGGCGCCGTCACCAGCACCTCTAAACTCGTCCCTTTACAGGACTTTCTCTCCAGTCTTTCCCACGCCGCTCCCTCACCCTCCATCATCCATTTACGTATCATTGCCACATTGGCGGCCCAATAGTAATCGCCCAAGTTCGGTAGTGCCAATCCTCCTCTGTCCCTACTACGCTGAAGGAACCCCCTCCTTACTCTCGGAACTTTCCCTGCCCACACGAAGCTCGTGATGCTCCTGTCTATTTTATTAAAAAAGGTCTTAGTGATTAGTATAGGGAGACATTGAAATACAAATAAGAACCTCGGGAGGACCATCATCTTAATTGCTTGCACCCTGCCCGCCAGCGATAGAGGCTGCATGTCCCACCTCTTGAAGTCCTCCTCCATTTGTCCTACCAACCGTGTCAGATTAAGTCTGTGCAAGGTTCCCCAGCTCCTAGCAATCTGAATCCCCAGGTATCGGAAGTTTCTTTCCACTTTCCTTAGAGGCAAGCCTTCTATCTCTCTACTCTGGTCCCCTGGATGTATCACAAATAATTCACTCTTCCCCATGTTTAGCCTATACCCCGAGAAATCCCCGAACCCCCTCAAAATTCGCATAACCTCTATCATTCCCCCCGCTGGGTCCGACACGTATAACAATAGGTCATCCGCATATAACGAGACTCAGTGTTCTTCTCCCCCTCTAATCACCCCTCTCCATTTCCTGGAGTCTCTCAACGCCATGGCCAGAGGTTCAATTGCCAACGCGAACAACAATGGAGACAGCGGGCATCCCTGTCTTGTTCCCCTATATAGTCGGAAATACTCCGATCTATGTCGACCTGTAACTACGCTTGCCGTTGGAGCCCCATAAAGAAGTCTAACCCAGCTAATAAACCCGTTCCCAAACCCAAACCTCCTTAACACTTCCCATAAATACTCCCACTCCACCCTATCAAATGCCTTCTCTGCGTCCATTGCCGCCACTATCTCTGCCTCCCCCTCCACTGGGGGCATCATTATCACCCCTAATAGTCGTCGCACGTTAACATTCAGTTGTCTCCCTTTTACGAACCCTGTCTGGTCTTCGTGCACCACCCCCGGGACACAGTCCTCTATCCTCGATGCCAGTACCTTTGCCAACAATTTGGCGTCCACGTTCAACAATGAAATGGGTCTATAGGACCCGCACTGCAACGGATCTTTATCCCTCTTCAAAATTAACGATATCGTCGCCTCCGACATCGTCGGGGGTAGAGTCCCCCCTTTCCTGGCCTCATTGAACGTCCTCACCATCAACGGGGCCAACAAGTCCACATATTTTCTGTAATACTCCACCGGGAACCCGTCTGGTCCTGGGGCCTTCCCTGCTTGCATGCTTCCCAGTCCCTTAATAACCTCGTCCACCTCAATCGGTGCCCCCAGGCCTACCACCCCCCGCTCCTCCACTTTCGGGAACCTCAATTGGTCCAGGAACTGCCGCATCCCCTCCTCTCCCTCTGGGGGTTGAGACCTATACAGTTCCTCATAGAAGGTCTTGAACACCTCATTTATCTTTCCTGCCCTTCGCACCGTGTCTCCCCTTTCGTCGGTAATTCCTCCTATCTCCCTCGCTGCTGCCCTCTTTCGCAATTGATGAGCCAACAGGCGACTCGCCTTTTCCCCATATTCATACCTCCTCCCCTGTGCCTTCCTCCACAGTACCTCCGCCTTTCTGGTGGTCAGAAGGTCAAATTCCGTCTGGAGTCGTCTCCTCTCCCTGTACAATTCCTCCTCCGGGGTCTCTGCAAATTCCCTATCCACCCTTAAAATCTCCCCCAGTAATCTTTCCCTTTCCTTGGCCTCTGTTTTCCTTTTGTGGGCCCCAATGGAGATCAGCTCTCCTCTGACCACCGCTTTTAGTGCTTCCCATACCACTCCCACAGGGACCTCGCCGTCGTCATTGACCTCCAGAAATCTCTCAATACACCCCCGCACTCTTGCACACACTCCCTCATCCGCCATCAGTCCCACATCTAATCGCCAGAGTGTTCTCTGCTCCCTTTCCTCTCCTAATTCCAGGTCCACCCAATGTGGGGCATGATCCGAAACCGCTATGGCTGAGTACTCAGCTTCTTCCACCCTAGAGATCAACGACCTTCCCAAAACAAAAAAATCTATCCGGGAGTACACTTTATGGACATGGGAGAAGAAGGAAAACTCCCTAGCCCTAGGTCTAAGAAATCGCCATGGATCCACTCCCCCCATTTGGTCCATAAACCCCTTAAGTACCTTGGCCGCTGCCGGCCTTCTTCCGGCCTTGAGCTGGATCTATCTAGCCCCGGGTCCAGCACCGTATTAAAGTCCCCTCCTAAAATCAAGTTTCCTACCTCCAGGTCCGGTATACGCCCCAGCATCCGTCTCATAAATCCCGCATCGTCCCAGTTTGGGGCATACACGTTAACCAACACGACCTCCATTCCCTCCAGCCTGCCACTCACCATTACATATCTACCTCCGCTATCTGCTACGATGTTCTTTGCTTCAAATGCGACCTGTTTCCCCACCAAAATGGCCACCCCTCTATTCTTTGCGTCCAGTCCTGAGTGGAACACCTGTCCCACCCATCCTTTCCTTAGCCTAACTTGGTCCGCCACCTTTAGGTGCGTCTCTTGGAGCATAACCACGTCTGCCCTTAGTCCTTTCAAATGCGCGAGCACTCTGGCCCTTTTTATCGGTCCGTTCAGGCCTCTCACGTTCCACGTGATCAGCCTCACTAGGGGGCTACCTGCCCCCCTCCCGTGTCGACTAGCCATTACCTTCTCTAGGCCAGCCCCATATCCCGCCTCCGCGCTCCCGCTCGCTCCCCCAGCGTCGCACACCATCTCCGCCCACCCACTCTGTAGCCATTTCCTTTTGGATTTCCACAGCAGCAACCCAGTTGTCCCCCCCCCCCCCCCCCCCTCCCCGCTAGATCTCTTTCTAGCATGATTGCTCCCCCATATTACTTCCGTAAGTCAGCTGACTTCAACTGACCCCGGCTAATCCTGCTCACTCCTCGACCCCCCCCCATGTGGGGAACTCCCATCCGCCTTGCGCCTGTCTTCCCGCCTTATTCTTTCTGGTGCGGGAACATCCCTTTACCTGACCCGCCTCTTATGGCGCAGCTCCCTTTCCCCTCCCCCTCCCCTTCCCCATTCTCCAACTATGTCCCGTCTTTCCCCCCTCACCGGCGCCCACATTTCCCCAATGTCTCCCCCCTTCCCTGTTTACTTCTCAATTAACTTCCACCGTAACATTAACAATAACATTTCCTGCAGCATCAGTCCCTCAGTTCCGATCCAATTTCTCTTCTTTGATGAAGGTCCATGCTTCCTCCGCCGTCTCGAAATAATGGTGTCTCTCCTGATACGTGACCCATAGTCTTGCCGGCTGCAGCATCCCGAACTTCACCTTCCTTTTATGCAACACCTCTTTGGCTCGGTTGAAGCTCGCCCTCCTTCTCGCCACCTCCGCACTCCAATCCTGGTATACCCGTACCACTGCATTCTCCCATCTGCTACTCCGCACCTTTTTAGCCCATCTCAGGACCTCTTCTCTATCCTTAAGGCGGTAAAATCGCACGATTATCGCCCTGGGTGGTTCTCCCGCTTTTGGTCTTCTCGCCGGAATCCGATTTGCCCACTCCACCTCCAAGGGGCCCGTAGGGGCCTCAGCACCCATCAGTGAGCTCAGCATCGTACTTGCGTACGCTCCACAGTCCACTCCTTCCACACCCTCAGGGAGACCCAGTATCCGAAGGTTCTTCCTTCGCGCTCCATTTTCTAGGGCTTCGATCCTTTCAGTACACTTTTTATGAAGTGCCTCGTGCGTCTGTGTCTTAACCGCCAGGCCCAGGATCTCGTCCTCAATATCTGTCACCTTCTGCTCAGGTAGACAAACCTTTTTATCTACGGAGCTCTGTCTCCTGGGTCTTTAATGTCTCCTTGAGCCCCTCAATTGCCTGTAGCAACGGGGTCAGCACCTCCCTCTTCAGCAGCTCCACGCACCGTCTCACAATTTCATGCTCAGGCCCCCATGTCGCCTGCGCTTTCTCCGCCGCCATCTTGTACTTCTCCCTTTCTGACCCTTTGGTCGACGATTCCTCGCGCTGCAGCCGCCGGTTTTTTCCTCCTTCGTTTGGGGGGGACTCCCTTCTCACACGCCCCACACCGGGTTGCGTCGTCGAAAAATTCCCCGTTGGGGCTCTTAAAAGAGCCCGAAGGTCCGTCGGAGCTGGAGCCGCCGAAGCGTGCGGCTAGCTAGGCATCACCGCAACCGGAAGTCCCTTCAGTGGCCTTGATGAGGTCTTTTCAAAGTTGTTCCCTCTGCTGCTAGAATTCACTTTTGATACAGGCCCTCAGGTCAGCTTGCAGCTTTAAGCTTGCCCTTCCCCCGCCTGCATGCTGGAAGAGGCCCTGTTTATCCTGCAGTTGCAGCCAAATCTTTTACTGTTTCTGCGTGTGTCTGGCAACCAAGAGACATACCCTTCCTGGGGGACACTGTCGGGGGAATATTGCAGCCTTCTTCCCACACCGGGAAATGTCAAACAAATGCCGTGGGGGCCCTGTAAAAGAGCCCAAAAGTCCGTTCCAAGCAGGAGCTGCCGAATATGCGACCTAGCTCTGCATAGCCGCACCCGGAAGTCCAACAGTATTAACATTAACTGTGGGATCCTATCAATAGCTAAGTTGCAAACCTTTTTATCTACAGAGACCATCCAATTAAATACTCTGGCTGACGTTCGAACTCAGTGCTAATTAAATATGACGCCGCAACCTTCTGCAGAAATATCTTTTCAAATGAGTTGGTACATGCAGTGGCTGGAAAGATGCCACCTCGTCCATCCAGTCTCAAACTGTGCCTTTATTGCTGCAACACTGCTGACAAAGTAACCGTGCATGAGCCTGAGGGGAAACTCTAGGACTAATTCTAGAAGCTAAAAGGTTTAGATTTCCATCAGCGCTTGTAACTTTGTGTGAAAGTGCCTGAATGCAGCCCCCGTGAGAGCTGACACTCTCTACTTCGACCGAGTGCTTCCAGTCACCCACGAGCAAGTGTCTGAACAAACTGCCCGTAGATCATCACTGACTCGCAATGTCACTCAACCGCTAAGGGTGGTTATTGTAGGAAAGAGGAGAGCTAACTGCTCTGGGGATGAGTTTCAAATCTACTTCTTTGGACAAAGTGGGTTTAACCCATGCATGCTTCTATCGACATAATATATACCATTAATGTGGTCAAATGTCCCAAAGCCAAATGTAATCAGACAAAAATTGGGGTAACTTTAAAGGGGGAGAAAGTTAGGGAAGGAATTCTAGTTTCTTATCATAGAATTTACAGTGCAGAAGGAGGCCATTCGGCCCATCGAGTCTGCACCGGCTCTTGGAAAGAGCACCCTCCTCAAGGTCCACACCTCCACCCTATCCCCATAACCCAGTAACCCCACCCAACACTAAGGGCAATTTTGGACACTTAGGGCAATTTAGTATGGCCAATCCACCTAACCTGCACATCTTTGGACTGGGAGGAAACCGGAGCACCCGGAGGAAACCCACGCACACACGGGGAGAATGTGCAGACTCCGCAGAGACGGTGACCCAAGCCGGGAATCGAACCTGGGACCTTGGAGCTGTGAAGCAATTGTGCTATCCACGATGCTACCGTGCTGCCCTTAAACAGGACTACAGGACTGAATTGGGAGTTGCACAAAGGAGGTCCAGACATAAACTGGCAAGGTTCTAAATTTATAGTCTGCATTTACTCTCTTATTCACCAAGCATTCAGGGACTATGTCTGTTTCAGCATTCAGTCTGAATAACAGCAGGTAAGGTCCTGAAACAATAGAAACTGGGTATCGGAGCACCCTGTCAAGGGTGGCACCTTTGTTCGGCAGTTAATATCTGGGCAGCACGGTGGCGCAGTGGTTAGCACTGTTGCCTCACGGCGCCGAGGTCCCAGGTTCTATTCCGGCCCTGGGTCACTGTGCGTGTGGAGTTTGCACATTCTCCCTATGTCTGCGTGGGTTTCGCCCCCACAACCCAAAAAGATGTACAGGGTAGGTGGATTGGCCACGCTAAATTGCCCCTTAATTGGAAAAAATGAATTGGGTACTCAAAATTTTAAAAAATAATAATAATATCTGTCCAATGCTTGGAGAGCATGTTGGTGGTGGTCAATCAGTAATGGCCTCTGATCACGCACACCCTTGGCTAACTGCTAGTTGCAAACACTGGTCCTGGTTCACAGATGAGTTTGTTGTTTTAAGAGTGCACAGTTCATTCTCATTTAAGGAAACGAGGCAAGGGGTGTGATGGAAAATGCAAACTAATCTTTCGCAGAAAGAAAAATGCAAATCTTAAGAAGAGGGAATAAAAACTCAGCAAAAGCTGACAAGACAAAACACACCAGACTGTGCCTAAAAGGGCAAGAATGTATTTGCATGATCTTTCAGAATGGCAGCACTTCAAACCTCACCCCTGTCTACTTCAGATACTGACTTATACATTTCCTGTTGCATGAAAGAGACCAGCGATTGGCTGAGTCCAGCCAGCACAAGTGTTAAAATTTCCTTTGTCGATGTGTTCAAAGGAAAATATTGAAGCACAGCCTCGTGCTAGTTTGTTGGGCACATAAGTAAATGTTAGGCGGGGGGGGGGGGGGCGAGGTTATCAGCAAACTGTTCAGCAGGAAGAAATTAAATGGAGCCAACACCTGAGATACAGTGGAATTGTAGTTCCGGGTAGTTTTGTGTCTTTGTAGGGCAGTGACTTGAAGCACAGGCTGGGCGGCTGCCATTCTTAATCACAGAAATCTCACATCGGTGGTGCAAAACCTGCCCTAAACACCAATGATCACAACTAACATGCACATGCTCCAATTTTCCTTCAGACATGCCAGGGTCTCTAAGAAGAAACGAGGAGAACTTTTAACCAATTTCACTGCAGCCCAGGTGCAGAGCATGTCCATTGATCACTGAGGCATCTAAGGCATGGTCTATTATTATTGCTGCAGCTTATCACAATGCAAGTCTTGTGCATCATGCAAATGTGGCATGAGCTGGATATGATGTGTCATTTGCATAATGCACAGTGGCATTACTTCAGAACAATGGCGTGGCAAATTTAACATTGAAATTAGTTACGTTCCCAGCCATTTTGACATTCAGAAGTCACTCTTTGCTGCGGCTTGATTTTTTAAAAAAAGAAATCACATTCAGATTAAAGGTCACATTTGGGATAGTCAATTGGGACCCGAATGAAATCTTTCTTTAAAAAGAAAAATGAAGTCCCGACTTTATGACTGCAAAGTAGGACAGTCACCTTTGTATTCTTGGAACATTAGATGAATATCTCTCAGCTTTGATGTTCTAAAAGCTTAATCAGTCATTTGAAACCGCATTGCAGCGTTAGAGTTCCAATAAGTAACTTGGGTTGTGATGCAAAAAACCTGGTGTAAAATCTTTTAGTTTTACTCCAGAATATAGAGCTGAAATGGTGCCGTCTGTGTTCGGCGAGTCAGTACATGTGTAATGTGAGGTGGTACAGACCAGGAATGTCCCAGGAAGGTGACACCTTTTGGGCAGCATGGTAGCACAGTGGATAGCACTGTGGCTTCACAGCGCCAGAGTCCCAGGTTCGATTCCCCGCTGGGTCACTGTCTGTGCGGAGTCTGCATGTTCTCCCCGTGTCTGCGTGGGTTTCCTCCGGGAGCTCCGGTTTCCTCCCACAGTCCAAAGACGTGCAGGTTAGGTGGATTGGCCATGCTAGATTGCCCTTAGTGGGGCGGCACAGTGGTTAGCATTGTTGCCTACGGCGCTGAGGACCCGGGTTCGAATCCCGGCCCTGGGTCGCTGTCAGTGTGGAGTTTGCACATTCTCCTCGTGTCTGCGTGGGTTTTACCCCCACAACCCAAAAGATGTGCAGGCTAGGTGGATTGGCCACGTTAAATTGCACCTTAATTGGAAAAAAATAATTGGGTACTCTAAATGTTTTTAAAAATTGCCCTTAGTGTCCAAAAAGGTGAGGAGGGGTTATTGGGTTATGGGGTTAGGGTGGAAGTGAGGGCTTAAGTGGGTCGGTGCAGACTCGATGGGCCGAATGGCTTCCTTCTGCACTGTATGTTCTATGTCCCACATTCAATTCCTAGTCGCCTTCATTGCTCTGCCGAGGTAGAAGTGAGATTCAGGCCCTGGAGAGTTCATGTTAGAACGGGGCGGTTAGACATATATTACTCTTAGAATTTACAGTGCAGAAGGAGGCCATTCGGCCCATCGAGTCTGTACCGACCCTTGGAAAGAGCACCCTACTTAAGCCCACACCTCCACCGTATCCCGTAACCCAGCAACCCCACCTAACCTAAGGGCAATTTAGCCAATCCACCTAACCTATACATCTTTAGCAGGAAACCCGAGCACCCGGAGGAAACCCACGCAGACACGGGGAGAACGTGCAGACTCCGCACAGCCAGTGACCCAAGCCGGGAATCGAACCTGGGAACCTGGAGCTGTGTAGCAACTGTGCTACCCACTGTGCTACCGTGCCGCCTGTATGGGCCTAGTGATCCAGAGGCCTCGATTAATGATCTGGAGACATGAATTCAAATCCCACCTCAGCAACTGGGGAATTTAAAATAGAATCTGAACAAAAAGTTGTCATCGGTAATGATGACGATGAAACTGCCGAAATGTCCAGAAAAAACACATCTCCGTTCACTCCGTTAGGGATGGTAATCACCTGGATTGACCTACAGGAGACTCCAGATCCACAGTGACGTGGGTGACCCTTAACTGCCTTCTGAAATGGCCGAGCGAGGCACTTCCTTGAATGAACAATTATGGGTGGGACATAAAAGCTACCTTTGGTGCCCAATCCCATGAATGAACAAATAATGTTCTTCATTCTCGCTGGCAAGTGGACGCATTGGTGTTGACGACATTGGCCCGGGCTTTGGCCCTCTACAAGTGAGCCCCCAGCTACCATTCATTGCACAGACTCGAACACCAAGCATGGTCTTATGGGGCAAGTGTGCCAGTGCACCCGTGAAACCCTATAGACACCACAGCACAGGTGGCTGCTGCCATCAAACCAAGAAAAAGATATAAAGATAAAGACTTGCATTTACATAGTGCCTTTTTGCAACCTCAGGTCATCCCAAAGCACTCTGCAGCCAATGAGGTACTTCTAAAACATAGTCACTGTCATGTAGCGAGCGCGGCCTCCAATTTGCGCACAGTCAGATCCAACAAACCGCAATGCAGGAAGTGTGATTTTGTGATGTTGATTGAAGGATAAATATTGGCCACCAACACTTGGGATAACCACCCAGCTGTTCCTCGAAATAGTTCAGTGGAATCTTTGATGTCCATCCAGGAGGGCAGAAAGGGCCTCAGTTTAACATCTCCCCTGGACGGTGACACATCCGATAGCACGGTAGCACAAGTGGATAGCACTGTGGCTTCACAGAGTCCCAGGTTCAATTCCCCGCTGGGTCACTGTCTGTGCAGAGTCGGCACGTTCTCCCCGTGCCTGCGTGGGTTTCCTCCGGGTGCTCCGGTTTCCTCCCACAGTCCGAAGACGTGCAGGTTATGTGGATTGGACATGATAAATTGCCCTTAGTGACCAAAATGTTTAGGAGGAGTTATTGGGTTACGGGGATAGGGTGGAAGTGAGGGCTTAAGTGGGTCGGTGCAGACTCAATGGGCCGAATGGCCTCCTTCTGCACTCTATGTTCTACACCTAGATTTTTGCCCTCCACTCTCTGGATGTGCACACGATCGCCTTGCTCTGGCATCTCAATCACCATTAAAACCCCACGAGGTATTGGAGCATAGTCACTGTCTTCGAAGATGGAGGGAAAGGCAGACACAGGGCTGGTATTTTGAAAGATGCATCTTGCCGATAAATCTAAAGTTGAGCATCTTGGGCACAAAATGTATTCAGGCGGTAATAAATATTGTAAGCTGTTGATAAGAATAATTTAAAAGCCGTCTCTATGTCCATCAGATTGATTTGAAAGCTCTTGGTAATTAGTGCAAGACAAAACTGTCCTTCATCTGAATATTTCATCCATTGGGATAGTAATTAGGCCAGGGGTGTGGGGATGGTGGGACAGTTGTCCACTGGGTCAAGGAAAATGTTGGCCATAGGTTCAGCTACTGGATTACCTGCTGGTGGCATCTGCTGGAAAATGCTCAAAGTTAAGCAGCGGGCGAATCAGAATCCATTGTGACATTACCATCTCCTTTTCCTCCATGTCATGCAAGTCTGACAACGGCTGCTGTAACACCCACGAGTGAAGAATGCATCATGGATGAGATCCTAGACGGTGGTGACCAAGCTCATGAAATGGACTTCAGCAGAGCAGGGTTTAGCACAGTGGACAAACAGCTGGCTTGTAATGCAGAACAATGCCAACAGCGCGGGTTCAATTCCCGTACCGGCCTCCCCGAACAGGCGCCGGAATGTGGCGACTAGGGGCTCTCCACAGTAACTGCATTGAAGCCTACTTGTGACAATAAGCTATTATTATTACTGCGGTGGGCTACTTTTAGGTGGGCTGCTGTTTGTGTGCAATGTCCCCACGTCGGCACCAGGTGGCAGAAAGCTTGCGGGACCCAGTGTTTGACCAGACCAGAGGCTGTGTCCCTGTGTCAAGCTAAGGATGTTGGTTTCTGTCAAACTCAAAACCAGACAGCAAGGGGGCTTTGTGTGGTGGAGGGGTTGGGTGGAGGGTAGGTGGTTGGGGGTTGGAGAATGGGAGGGCAGAAGCCCTGACTTGGTTGCTGAAAAAATATTTTTGTATCGTTAAGTAGTGACATCAGTTTAGAAGGTGAAAACATTAATAATGGAGGTGTGGTTGGACAGATGGTCTTGGTGGTTGGACAGATGGTCTTCTGATTGTAAAATCCTGCTCACCTGCCACTGCCTGTTAATCATTTGTAGTCTGTAGCATTTAGCAGCACCAACACGTATACTTATCGAAGGGTGAAGTACTGCAGCAGTCACAGGTAATAAACTATAAACCAATTCAGGCACTGCCAATTTGCCTGTCGCTGCCACTTTGAAACCAGCAGCAGCTGTAGTATTTCTTTCCTCTCTCCTCCCTCTCATTCGCGCTCACTCTCTTGCTCTCCCTCGCGCGCTTTCTCGCACTCACTCTCTCGTGCTCTCTCTCATGCTCTCTCGCGCTCACTTTCTCGTGCTGTCTCTCGCTCTCTCATGTGCTCTCAGTCTCTCATGTTCACCCTCTCGTGCTCTCTCTCTCTCTCTCGTACTCTTGCTCATTCTCACTCTCTCTTGCTCTCTCTCTCGTGCTCACTCTCTCTTTCTCTCGCTCACTCTCCCTCCCGCTCTCTCCCGCTCACTCTCTCTCATGCTCTCTACTCCCGCTCCCTCTATCTCGCTCTCTCTCGCGCTCACTCTCCCTCACGCTCTCTCTCCCACTCACTCTCGCTCTCTCGCATTCTCTCTCCGGGTACCGTGCCTTAAGAGGGGTTGGCGACTATGGGCTTCCTATATTGGCCCATGGTTATGCTTGACAAGGCATTGCAGATTCTCGCTGACCAGGAGATTGCTTTAACCACCTACCCTAGGCTTATTGGGAGGAGAAGCTGATTGATACTCAACCTGTTTGGCCAGGTCATCAACACACCTTCTGTGACCATTAAGTTCCAGAGTGGGACTTGAACCCTGAGTTCCTGATTGGTAACTTCTGGTCAAGGTGCTACCCATTGGGTCACAAGACCCCTTATATTATCTAACCTGGATTAAACGTGTGTCCTTGGATAATGTTCCAGGATGCTGGCTGCCCTCTGATGCCTCAACAAGTGAATATTTTCAAGTGTGAACCTAAGAACCGTTGGCAGGCTATTTCTCTAATGGGGGGGGGGAGAGGGAGAGGAGGAATGCAGTTGCAGGTGGGGGAGGGGGAAAGGGAGAGTGTGGGTTTGGGGATAGGGAGAGTGTGGTTTTGGGTTGGAGATAGGGGGAGAGCGGTTGTGAAGGGGGAATGGAGAACGCAGTTGTGGGCAGGGGTGGTGGGTGTAGAGGGACAGTGGTTTTGGAGGTAGGGGGAGTATGGTTGTGGAGGGGAATGGAGAACACAGTTGTGGGCGGGGGGAGGATGAAGGGGCAGTATGGTTGGGTAGGGGGAGTGTGGTTGGGCAGGGGCATTGTGGTTGGGTAGGCAGAATATGGTTGGGTAGGGGCAGTGTGGTTGGGTAGGGGCAGTGTGGTTGGGTAGGGAGAGTGTGGTTGGGTAGGGGCAGTGTGGTTGGGTAGGGGCAGTGTGGTTGGGTAGGGGGAGTGTGGTTGGGTAGGGGCAGTGTGGTTGGGTTGGGGCAGTGTGGTTGGGTTGGGGCAGTGTGGTTGGGTTGGGGCAGTGTGGTTGGGTAGGGACAGTGTGGTTGGGTAGGGGCAGTGTGGTTGGGTAGGGGCAGTGTGGGGTAGGGGGAGTGTGGTTGGGTAGGGGCAGTGTGGTTGGGTAGGGGTGTATGGTTGGGTAGGGGCAGTGTGGAGTAGGGGGATTGTGGTTGGGTAGGGGCAGTGTGGTTGGGTAGGGGCAGTGTGGTTGGGTAGGGGCAGTGTAGTTGAGTAGGGGCAGTGTGGTTGGGTAGGGGCAGTGTGGTTGGGTAGGGGCAGTGTGGTTGGGTAGGGGCAGTGTAGTTGAGTAGGGACAGTGTGGTTGGGTAGGGGCAGTGTGGTTGGGTAAGGGCAGTGTGGTTGGGTAGGGGCGGTGTGGTTGGGTAGGGGGAGTGTGAGGTAGGGGGAGTGTGGTTGGGTAGAGGAAGTATGGTTGGGTAGGGGGAGTGTGGTTGGGTAGGGGCAGTGTGGTTGGGTAGGGGCAGTGTGGTTGGGTAAGGGCAGTGTGGTTGGGTAGGGGCAGTCTAGGGTAGGGGGAGTGTGGCTGGGTAGAGGGAGTATGGTTGGGTAGGGGGAGTGTGGTTGGGTAGGGGCAGTGTGGTTGGGTAGGGGCAGTGTGGTTGGGTAAGGGCAGTGTGGTTGGGTAGGGGCAGTGTGGGGTAGGGGGAGTGTGGTTGGGTAGGGGGAGTGTGAATTAGGGGGAGTGTGGTTGGGTAGGGGAGTGTGGGGTAGAGGGAGTGTGGTTGGGTAGGGGAGTGTGGTTAGGTAGGGAGAGTATGGTTAGGTAGGGAGAGTATGGTTGTGGAGGAGCAGTGTGGTTGGGTAGGGGCAGTGTGGTTGGGTAGGGGCAGTGTGGGGTAGGGGGAGTGTGGTTGGGTAGAGGGAGTATGGTTGGGTAGGGGGAATGTGTTTGGGTAGGGGCAGTGTGGTTGGGTAGGGGGAGTGTGGTTGGGTAGAGGGAGTATGGTTGGGTAGGGGCAGTGTGGTTGGGTAGGGGCAGTGTGGTTGGGTAGGGGCAGCGTGGTTGGGTAGGGGCAGGGGGAGTGTGGTTGGGTAGGGGGAGTGTGGGGTAGGGGAGTGTGGTTGGGCAGGGGTGTATGAATGGGTAAGGGCAGTGTGGGGGAGGAGCAGTGTGGTTGGGTAGGGGGAGTATGGTTGTGGAGGGGGAGTATGGTTGGTTAGGGGCAGTGTGGGGGAGGGGGAGTACGGTTGGGATGGGGCAGTGTGGTTGGGTAGGGGGAATGTGGTTGGGATGGGGCAGTGTGGTTGGGTAGGGGGAATGTGGTTGGGTAGGGGCAATGTGGGGTAGGGGCAGTGTGGTTGGGTAGGGGCAGTGTGGTTGGGTAGGGGCAGTGTGGTTGGGTAGGGGCAGTGTGGTTGGGTAAGTTGCAGTGTGGTTGGGTAGGGGCAGTGTGGGGTAGGGGGAGTGTGGTTGGTTAGGGGCAGTGTGGTTGGGTAGGGGCAGTGTGGTTGGTAGGGGGAGTGTGGTTGGGTAGGGGCAGTGTGGGGTAGGGGCAGTGTGGTTGGGTAGGGGCAGTGTGGTTGGGTAAGGGCAGTGTGGTTGGGTAGGGGCAGTGTGGGGTAGGGGGAGTGTGGTTGGGTAAGAGCAGTGTGGTTGGGTAAGAGCAGTGTGGTTGGGTAGGGGCAGTGTGGGGTAGGGGGAGTGTGGTTGGGTAGGGGGAGTGTGGTTGGGTAGGGGCAGTGTGGTTGGGTAGGGGCAGTGTGGTTGGGTAGGGGCAGTGTGGTTGGGTAGAGGGAGTGTGGTTGGGTAGGGGGAGTGTGGTTGGGTAGGGGCAGTGTGGTTGGGTAGGGGCAGTGTGGGGTAGGAGGAGTGTGGGGTAGAGGAGTGTGGTTGGGTAAGAGCAGTGTGGTTGGGTAGGGGCAGTGTGGGGTAGGGGCAGTGTGGTTGGGTAGGGGCAGTGTGGTTGGGTAGAGGGAGTATGGTTGGGTAGGGGCAGTGTGGTTGGGTAAGGGCAGTGTTGTTGGGTAGGGGCAGTGTGGGGTAGGGGGAGTGTGGTTGGGTAAGGGCAGTGTGGTTGTGGATGGGCAGTGTGGTTGGGTAGGGGGAGTGTGAGGTACGGGGAGTGTGGTTGGGTAGAGGGAGTATGGTTGGGTAGGGGCAGTGTGGTTGGGTAGGGGCAGTGTGGTTGGGTAGGGGCAGTGTGGTTGGGTAAGGGCAGTGTGGTTGGGTCGGGGCAGTGTGGGGTAGGGGGAGTGTGGTTGGGTAAGAGCAGTGTGGTTGTGGATGGGCAGTGTGGTTGGGTAGGGGCAGTGTAGGGTAGGGGGAGTGTGGCTGGGTAGAGGGAGTATGGTTGGGTAGGGGGAGTGTGGTTTGGTAGGGGCAGTGTGGTTGGGTAAGGGCACTGTGGTTGGGTAGGGGCAGTGTGGGGGAGGGGGAGTACGGTTGGGATGGGGCAGTGTGGTTGGTAGGGGCAGTGTGGTTGGGTAGGGGGAGTATGGCTGTGGAGGGGGGTATGGTTGGTTAGGGGCAGTGTGGGGGAGGGGCAGTACGGTTGGGATGGGGCAGTGTGGTTGGGTAGGGGCAGTGTGGGGTAGGGGGAGTGTGGTTGGGTGGGGGCAGTGTGGGGTAGGGGGAGTACGGTTGTGGTAGGGGTATGGAGAACACAGTGAGCGGGGGGGGGGGTAATGATGAAGGGGGAGTGTGGTTGTGGAGGGGGAATGGCGAGCGTGGGTATGTTTGGTGGACATGCCTGAGACTGAGCCTTGGCACCACATTGTGCAGACACTTTTTGGCTGGAGGCACAAGATAATAAGTTGAGATCAAGTGAGCTCGTGGCTTGCTATTTCTCTCTCTAGCCCCCCCCCCCCCCCCCCCCCCCCCACTCCGTTAACCCGAGGGCACTGCAGCATTGACCCTGTCCCAGTTTACATTATGGTCAACTCGGCAAAGACCAGGGGCGAAATTCTCCCCCAACGGCGGGATGCCCGCCGACTGGCGCCAAAGCCGGCGCAAATCAGACGGGCATCGCGCCGGCAAAAAGGTGCGGAAGTCTCCGCATCTTTGGCGGCCTAGCCCCAACATTGAGGGGCTAGGCCGACGCCGGAGGGATTTCCGCCCCACCAGCTGGTGGAAATGGCGTTTGTTGCCCCGCCAGCTGGCGCGGAAATGCGGCGCATGCGCGGGAGCGTCAGCGGCCGCTGTCAGTTTCCCAGCGCATGCGCGGGAGCGTCAGCGGCCGCTGTCAGTTTCCCGCGTATGCGCAGTGGGGAGAGTCACTTCCGCCTCCGCCATGGTGGAGGCCGTAGCGGAGGCGGAAGGGAAAGAGTGCCCCCACGGCACAGGCCCGCCCGCGGATCGGTGGGCCCCGATCGCGGGCCAGGCCACCGTGGGGGCACCCCCCGAGGTCAGATCGCCCCGCGCCCCCCCCCCAGGACCCCGGAGCCCGCCCACGCCGCCTGGTCCCGCCGGTAAATACCAGGTTTGATTTACGCCGGCGGGACAGGCAATTCCTGGGCGGGACTTCGGCCCATTCGGGCCGGAGAATCCAGCGGGGGGTCCCGCCAACCGGCGCGGCCGGATTCCCGCCCCCGCCCAATCTCCGGGAGCGGAGACTTCGGCGGGGGCGGGATTCACGGCGGCCAACGGCCTTTCTCCGACCCGGCGGGGGGTCGGAGAATGACGCCCCAGGGATCAAACCGAGAACTTCGGTGTGTGTGATTCAGTGCCCGGATGAGCTCTTCCTATGGAGTAAGAAAGACAGACTTACATTCATTTCGTGATTTTTACATCTTTGTGATATCCCCCAGCGCCCTAAACCCAATGAAATGCTTTTGAAGTGTAGTGACTGTTGTAATGCTGAAAATATGGCAGCCAATTTGCTCTCAGAATACACCCACAAACAATGTGATGATGAGCAGCTCATTTGTATTAGTGATGTCGGTTGAGGAATATACATTAGCCTGGACACCAGGGATATCTCCGCCAGTTCTCCGGGATAGTGGCCATGGACCCGGAGATGAGGGGCTACCCTGGCGAATCAGGTGATAACTCCTCGGTGTCTGGTCTGTGCTCGAACCGTTGCTTTTGGTGCAGACTCCTCCGTGACGGTAGGGCACATGAACTGCTGCCTGCTGTTTGATGAATGACAGAAAGAGGTGATGCTGTTATTTCCTGTGCAGTTAATTATCATGTTCCTGTGCTGTGGGATTCGCACCATCTCCGAGTGCCAGTAACAGATATTTTTATCGGTGCTGCTTTGCAACAAGGTGCTGGCTTTTGATGCCAGCATTAGCGACGCTGATTGAGATGTTCTGTGACTGTGAACGCCGTCATTTCTTACTCGCCCCCAATATTTTCCTGAGCTGTTTTCCCCTCTCCAGGAACAGTTGGTCCAATTTAGCACCCCCCCCCCCCACCCCCCCACCCACCTCTCTCCACCACCTTCCTAAAAATACTTCTGTTTTCCTCGCTCCGTTCATTTCTGAATTGCGGGTAGTGTTTTGCTTTAGCTTGGCCCCACTGCTGCGTTACTCTGACATTTTGGTCCATCCCAACATGCTGGCCGGCCTGTAGCCTTCTCAGTCTGGTGTCACCCAAGGCCTTCGTATCGCTTCTTGGCCTTTTGGCCAAGATGAGCCTGAGGTCAGGTGTAAGCCTGGATCTGGTTTGTCTCTCTTGTGGGGGGGACCATGAATTGGATTCAATTTGAATTGTTTTTTGGAGCAGGCACGGAGCTGGATTAGGGGTTTGTCCCTGTCCACACTCTGACCTCTGGCTTTGTAACTCTGAGAAAGTAATTAAAAAAAACATGGCCTTTGGGAACTTGATCATAGCTGCCCCAAGCACATACCAACTCCAGCTGCCGTTAGCCGACGTCAGGCCTGTGGGTTAGGCTAGTAAGAAGGACCGACTTGCATTTATTTCATCGAATTTACAGTGCAGAAGGAGGCCATTCAGCCCATCGAGTTGGCACTGGCTCTTGGAAAGAGCACCCTACCCAAGGTCAACACCTCCACCCTATCCCCATAACCCAGTAACCCCACCCAACACTAAGGGCAATTTTGGACACTAAGGGCAATTTAGCATGGCCAATCCACCTAACCTGCACATCTTTGGACTGTGGGAGGAAACTGGAGCGCCCGGAGGAAACACGCACACACGGGGAGGATGTGCAGACTCCGCACAGACGGTGACCCAAGCCGGAATCGAACCTGGGACCCTGGAGCTGTGAAGCAATTGTGCTGTCCACAATGCTACCGTGCTGCCCCTTTAGCATCTTTCACATTCTCAGGACATCCCAAATGGTTTTCGCAGCCAACGACGTGCTTTCAAAGTGCAGTCTCCACCATTGGAGGACACAAGGCATTGCACCCAAATAACAATGGCCCATACTTCCTGGGTCACCAGCGTCGCACTTGGGGGGCACCTCAATGATGTACAGGAGAATCCCTTCAGGAAGGGGTTACCTGGAAATTGTCCTCTCTGCCCCAGTTACTCCACACCCAGGGGGACGCTTCACGCTCCTGTCCCATCCACCCTGAGTGAGGAAAGGTTGGGTGTTGGGGCTTTGCAATGCTAGCATGGGGAAGTCCGTCGAGGGACAATCTGCCAGAGATTGCCGCTCTGAGGAAGTAATGGGCCGAAGTGATAATGACCAGATCATCTGTTTTTGTATCAGAGCATAGGAGCAGGAGTAGGCCATTCGATCCCTCGAGCCTGCTCTGCCATTTAACTTGACCACGGCTGATGGTCTCGTCCAATGACATCTTCCTGCACTATCTCTGTACCCCTCGATATCATTGGTATCTAGAAATCTATCAACCTTCACTTTGAACATGCTCAATGATTGAGTTCCACAGCCTCTGGGGAGGAGAATTCCAAAGATTCGCCACCCTCCGAGTGAAGAAATTCCCCCCTCTTCTCAGTCCTAAATGGCCGACCCTTTCTTCTGAGGTCGCGTCTCGTGCACCGCACTAGATTTTCTGCTCATGAGTCTGGAGTGAGACCTGAGCCCCAAACCTTCTTACTGTGAGCTGAGGGTGCTGCCAATCGAGCCACTGCTAAGAAGGCCTTAAACCAGGAACTAGTATAATGCATGGATGTTCCTGCAGTCTGTGTGTGCACGTGTGTGTGTGTGTGTGTGTGTGAGGTGACAGAGCTGATCTTTGCAATATCAAATTCTTGGGATTCTGGATTAATGATCTAATAGACGAGGCCAGATTTTGCTGGAAAGATAACATTGTACTAACGATGCACATGATCATTAGCAGGCAAATCGGCCAGCAAATTCCAGCGATTACGTAGCTACGAGGTGAAACGCCAATCCCCAGACTTTGTTGGTGCATTCCACGCCACAAATGGTATCTCGCCCTCAACATCCTTGTTATTTTAAAAAATATATTTATAGTACCCAATTCATTTTTTTCTAATTAAGGGGCAATTTAGCATAACCAATCCACCTGCCCTGCTCATCTTTGGGTTGTGGGGGCGAAACCCACGCAAACACGGGGAGAATGTGCAAACTCCACACAGTGACCCAGAGCCGGGATCGAACCTGAGACCTCGGCGTCGTGAGGCAGCAGTGCTAACCACTGTGCCGCCGTACTGCCCTATCTTTGTTATTTGTAACCACTAGCCGGATTTACACAACCTCAGGCTTTCCATCCCTGTGGCCTTCCATTAAACCGGCTGCAGGAATGTGTGCCTTGCAATGAAGCACCTTTTTAACAACATAAGAATTATTAATGCATTCATTGCAAATCGACCTCTCTGGCCTATAATCGGCAACATTTAAATTGTTAGAAATGTCATTTCTGTCCGTTAGGCAACATCAAATTTAAAATAAAAAAAATTTCTTGTCACTTTTTTTCTCTCATTATTCTCTCTTCTCTTTGTGTCATTCTTTGCTTAGCACTGCTGCCTCACAGCGCCAGGGACCTGGGTTCAATTCTGGCCTCGGGTCACTGTCTGTGTGGAGTTTGCATTCTCTCCCCGTGTCTGCGTGGGTTTCCTCCGGGTGCTCCGGTTTCCTCCCACAGCCCAAAGATGTGTGGGTTAGGTGGATTGGCCGTGCGAAATTGCCTTTCGTGTCCAAGGATGTGCTGGTTGAGTGGGGTTACGGGGATAGAGCAAGACGGGGGCCTGGGTGGGGGGTGCTCTTTCGCAGGGTCGGTGCAGACTCGATGGGCCAAATGCCTTCCATCTGCACTGCAGGAATTCTATGGATTTTTTGTCTCTTTCTCTCCCTTTATTTCTTTCATTTTCTTTCTCTCCCCTTTATTTTCTTTCTCTCTCTTTTCGCTCCCTCCTCTCCTTTTCGTTCTTTTCTCTCTCTCTTTCTTTTCTCTCCCTCTCCTCTATCTTCTCTCTCCTCTTTCTTCTCTCTCTCTTTCTCCTCTCTCTCTCTGACCTTCGCTTATCGCTCTTACTCACTCCCTTGATCCTCCTTGGTTAAGCAGATGGACAGCCATTTCACTGAACCCTCGGGTGACATGTTGCTCTCGTCTCGTTGTCGTCACCGTGGAAGGTACGTGTGAGCTGAGGAGCGCAGAGAATAGTCCGGCAAATTAGCAGCGAAACCTGGCACCGTATCAGCGAGTCAGTAAACCTCCTGCACACAATAATCACTGCCGTACACCCAACAGGTTTATTTCTAAGAAATTTAATAGTATTCAAAGCAATCGCAAGAGAAAACAACAAACAAAAAATACTTTATATACAGGAGGATGAAAATGCAGGAACT
Organism: Scyliorhinus torazame; assembly: GCF_047496885.1. Classification (NCBI taxonomy): domain Eukaryota; kingdom Metazoa; phylum Chordata; class Chondrichthyes; order Carcharhiniformes; family Scyliorhinidae; genus Scyliorhinus; species Scyliorhinus torazame. The sequence goes on along the minus strand of NC_092728.1, from coordinate 100,243,544 downwards.
GCATATAGAATTTACTCCCCTATTACAAAAATTCATGTTCACTGAAAGACTCTGTACAAGGTTAAACCTGAAAAATATCTTGATTATATACACCCACATTATTTACACATTGTTCTACCTCCCAGTGTTTGCCTCTCCTTGTGTGCAGTGAGTTTAGTTTCATCCTTGTGCCTGGGTGTAGCCCACATGATGTTTAATTGACCTGTTTAGATTCGTTGCCCTGGGCACCCCCAGGATGTGAACACAACCTCACGCTGTCCATCCCCATGGCCTTGTGGGTGCCACGCGATTACTGATCCAATTCCACAGGCTCTATTCCACTACCCAGGAAAGGGGTAGTTCACAAGAAGGGAGGGCAAGTCTTTTCATTCAAACCGCCCATTGCGAATATATTAAAACAACTGATTCTACACAAAAAGCACAGCGCTGAGATTAACCTACCTACACACGTCGGACATAACCAGGAGCCACGTTGTGCCACCGCTGCCCTCCTACACACACAGCCAACACTACCGGGCAGCAGTTTACAATTCAGCTCCCATTGCCTGACCTCGCAGTCAAGCACTTGAACCTGTAAAATGAGACTTGAGGCCAAATAAGCATCGCATGCTCAGGCTTCCCAACATCAAACAATGCCAAACTGGGATTTTGACCACTTTGTTCTTTGAGTTTGAGACTTCAGCCTGGAATAGAACTGCTTCGATCAAACATCCAATAGAATATCAGAAACATTCCAAACATTTACCTTCCTCCCAATTGGGTTCAGATTCTGTTTACTGTCGTGCCTACTCTAGTCATGTGTTTCTGTAAGAGTGTCTGGTCACCCAGATTGTTAGCACTTCACAGCTTTTTCTTGAGCTGCGTAACCTCTAGTACTGCCTACTGGTTCTGTTGTGTCAAATTCTCTGACTCTAATATTTGCTTCTCTGCGGCAGTCTGAGCCCGTCACCTGCCTATAACAGTGTATTTGTGTGTGTGCGCGAGTGAGTGTGTGTGTGTGAGTGAGTGACTGTGTGTGTGTGTGTGTGCATGAGTGAGTGTGTGTGTGCGCGAGTGAGTGTGTGTGCGCAAGTGGTGACTATGTGTGTGCATGTGAGTGAGTGTGGGTGTGCACGAGTGAGTGACTGTGTGTGTGTGTACACAAGTGAGTGAGTGACTGTGTGTGTGTGCGAGTTACTATGTGTGTACGAGTGACTGTGTGCATGTGAGTGAGTGTGGGTGTGCACGAGTGTGTGACTGTGTGTGTACACAAGTGAGTGAGTGACTGTGTGTGTGAGTGACTGTGTGTGTGCACGAGTGAGTGAGTGACTGTGTGTGTAGTGCAAGTGAGTGGCTGTGTGTGTCTGAGTGTGAGTGATTGTGTGTGTGTGCACGAGTGAGTGACTGTGTGTGTGAGTGACTGTGTGTGGTGAGTGAGTGACTGTGTGTGTGCGCGAGTTAGTGACTGTGTGTGCGTGCTGAGTGAGTGACTGTGTGTACACGCGAGTTAGTGACTGTGTGTGTATGCACAAGTGAGTGTGTATGTATATTTGTGTGTATGTGCGAGTGAGTGACTGTGTTTGTGTGTATGTGCGAGTGAGTGAGTGACTGTGTGTGTGAGACAGAGAGAGAGAGAGAGAGAGACTGTGTGACTGAGTGACTGTGTGTATTATCCCGAACATGGACCGTCTCTCTGGCCTTTTCCTTTGCAGTTTTACTATCAAAATCATACGTAATTCTATTACTCGATTACGTTTTGTATAGTTAATTGTTCTGTCGATCGGGACCCTTTGATGCCGTTGACATTAATGGTCCAGATCGGCAATGTGGAAATACAGCGATGGTGTTAGTGCTCCAACATAATGACTGGACAAAGATTTACACTCAAAATTGCCCACTCCCAAAGAGGGAGAATGAATGGCTGGGGAGGAGGCAGGGGAACGGAGGGGGCAGGGGGAGTTGGGGAGGGGGCAAGGGGAGGAAGGGAGAGGTGGGGAGGAGGCAGGGGAGGGGGAGGTAGGGTGGGTGAGGGGGCAGGGGGAGGTAGGGTGGGTTAGGGGGCAGGGGAAGGTGGGTGTGGGGTGGGTTAGGGGGCAGGGGAAGGTGGGGGTGGGTTAGGGGGCAGGGGAAGGTGGAGGTGGGTTAGGGGGCAGGGGAAGATGGGGGTGGGTTAGGGGGCAGGGGAAGGTGGGGGTGGGTTAGGGGGCAGGGGAAGGTGGGGGTGGGTTAGGGGGCAGGGGAAGGTGGGGGTGGGTTAGGGGGCAGGGGAAGGTGGGGGTGGGTTAGGGGGCAGGGGAAGGTGGGGTGGGTTAGGGGGCAGGGGAAGGTGGGGGTGGGTTAGGGGGCAGGGGAAGGTGGAGGTGGTTAGGGGGCAGGGGAAGGTGGGGGTGGGTTAGGGGGCAGGGGAAGGTGGGGGTGGGTTAGGGGGCAGGGGAAGGTGGGGGTGGGTTAGGGGGCAGGGGAAGGTGGGGGTGGGTTAGAGGGCAGGGGAAGGTGAAGGTGGGTTAGGGGGCAGGGGAAGGTGGGGGTGGGTTAGGGGGCAGGGGAAGGTGGGGGTGGGTTAGGGGGCAGGGGAAGGTGGGGGTGGGTTAGGGGGCAGGGGAAGGTGGGGGTGGATGTGGTGTGTGAAGAGGCCGGATATTCTTCGCACAGAAAAGCACAATCAGAGAGTGAACCAGAGACAGATGCCTCAGACTAGAGCAAGTCTCTTACTGTTACACTCTGTGGGCAGACGTTGGGACCAAGGAGACAAACAGAACAAGGAGGAAACCTTTTACAAACGCAGGAACATTTGAAAGGCACTATCAAATTTTTTTTTAAGTACTTTGTTTTACCAAAGTGTGAAAATTTTCTGAAGCCAGTGGCTTCAGAACCTTTACGTCATTGAAAAGTTTACACCTCGGCCGGTTGGGGAGTGTGTGAAACCGCCCCCTGTCTTCTTTCGGCTATTAAAAGGAACCGTAGTTCAGCTCTTCGTAGCATCGCCCTCCTCCTCTTCGATGTGCACTTTCGTTTCCAGGTTCTTGGCTCTGAAAAACAAACAAGGTGCGTTTGTCTTCATTCGTTCTCTCGCGGGTGTGGGCTTCACTGGCCGGGCCAACATTTGTTTCCCATCCCTAATTGCCCTTGAGAAGGTGGTGGTGAGCTGCCTTCTTGAACCGCTGCAGTCCATGTGGTGTAGGTGCACCCACAGTGCTGTTAGGGAGGGAGTTCCAGGATTCTGCCCCAGCGACAGTGAAGGAACGGCTGCGGTGAGTGACTTGGAGGGGGAACCTCCAGGTGGTGGGGTTCCCAGATATCTGCTGCTCTTGTCCTTCTACATGGTAGAGGTCATGTGTTTGGAAGGTGCTAAGGAGCCTTGGTGAGTTACTACAGTGCACCTGTTAGATGGCACACACGGCTGTCACTGTGTCAGTGGTGGACGGAGGGAATGTTGAAGTTGGCGGATGGGATGCCGATTAGACTTTGTCCTGGACGGTGTCGAGTGTATTGAGTGTTGTTGGAGCTGCATTCATCCAGGCAAGCGGAAAGTATTTCAGCACACTCCATGGTGGAGTTAATGAATGCTTAAGATGAAATGTCTAAGTATTTACGATAAAGAAATACCTTCTCTTTAAGGGACTTGCTCTCATACAGCACTTGAGCACATCATTCCACAGCATCTCAAAGTGTTGCGCCATAGTGAATTTCCCTAAAGTGCGGTGACTGTTAAGAAGTTGCTCACAGTGAGTTGACACAAATAGGAATGAGGTGTATGGCCAGTTTAGCTGTCCTTCTGCCTTGGGATTGTCCACTTGAATATAAATACTGGGATAGAGGGGGGTAGAGTGGGGATGTTGAGATGTGAACAGGCCGGATTCTAGCCCAGTGCATACACTGACGTTGCTTCCAAGTCCCCGAACTCGGCATCCATCAGGGCTGTGGATGAACCTTCGGAACATGGACGCAGTGCACAGGGCCCCTCGCCGTGCCTGAATTGCCAGGCTGGTTACTGATGCCCACGTCACTGAGAGATGAAAAATGACAACTGTCTTGCCTGATTTATCAACATTGTGGTTTTAGAAGCCTGCGATGAACAGAAACTGAAACTCAGAAAGAATGTAAAGAAACCAAGGCATTTAATCTTTCGACGTTTAAAAAAATACTGGGCAGTATCTGATGAATTTACACGTTGGTCAATAAATATCAAAATGACAGGTGAGTCGGTAAGATCTCCCCGCTGTATTAAAATGTCCCAAGGTGCTGCGCTGGGGCGGCGGGGGGCTACATCCTCTGAAGTTTGGAAGAATATGAGGTGATCTCAATGAAGCAGATGTGGTTCTGAGAGGGTTTGACACAGTCGATGCCACGGAGATGCTTCCCCTGTGGAACTAGGAGGCGCCGTCTCACGTTAAAGCGCCACCCTGAGATGAGGATTACTGTCTTCAGTCAGAGGATCGTGCTGGGAATTCTCCACCTCAGGGGTCTCTGGGTGCACAGCCCTGGAATGTAATCGAGGCTGAGATCGATCGATGGATCTTTCGGAGTCTCCAGCAATTAGCCGACATGGGGACTGAGATGGGAAAAGGGAGCTGGGAGCGGCTGAGGTCAGAGCAGACTCGGGGGCAAGGTCTGCCTGCCCTGCTGCTTTTTCTTATGGTTTTGTGATGGTCACCAGGCAGGAGTGAAGAATATTCAGGGGAGTGAACTTTGCTTGCAGTTGGAGAGGTGGCAAGGTGGTTAGCACTGCTGCCTCACAGCGCCAGGGACCTGGGTTCAATTCAAGCCTTGGATGTCTGTGCGGAGTCTGCACTTTCTCCCCGTGTCTACGTGGATTTCCTCCGGGTGCTCCGGTTTCCTCCCCCAGATCAAACATGTGCAGGTTTGGTGGATTGGCCAGGTTAAATTGTCCCTTGATGTCCAAGGATGTGCAGATTAGGTGGGGATACTGGAGCTAGGGTGGCAGAGTGGGCCTAGGGTGCTCTTTCCGAGGGTCGGTGCAGGCCCGATGGGCCGAGTGGCCTCCTTCTGCACAGTGGGGATTCTATGGGGAGGTGGCTTTTGAGCCGTGGAGAGACGTGGCAAAACAATGGAAACGCCAGAGTGCAGGGAAACAATGCCAGAAATCTGCCATCATACCTGACTTCAAATCACTATTTGATGAGAGGAGAGGCAAACATTTTGGAGGAATGGTGCTCAAACTGGGACCCGTGGACCCCTGGGCGTCGAGCAAGCTTTTTCCAGAGAGTCTTCAAAGTAGTGGGGAATCAGGATTGACCACTACACAGAGTACGTCAGCAGCACAGAAACAATCATAAAAAGGCCACTGCGCATGCTGGCTCTCAACAAAAGCAATTTAGCAAGTGCCGCACCCCTGACCTTTCCCCATAGTCTGCAACTTTTTTCCCTTCAGGTGGTCACTTCCCTCCTGAAAGCATTGATAAAACAGTCTTCACATTCAACATTGATTGTCGAATAATTACCGGCGTTATAATTTAGATGGGGGTCGGGGGAGCGAAGGTTCCATGATTACTATTCCATTTGAAAAGGGGTCATTTCACAACAAGAAAATAGTTTGGGAAGTACTGTGAAGTCACTTTAAAATACTGATGCAAAATTATGAATAGGATTAACGAAGTGGGATGCATTTGCCAGATCAACAAAGCAACTTGCACACTAAGGTGCAGTCCCAGATTTCTGTCAATGGGTGGCAGCAGTTTGCAGGTTTGGGCGTTCGATGGACAATTACAAAGAGCAGCACTGCCACCTACTGTTCATGATGTGGAGATGCCGGCGTTGGACTGGGGTGAGCACAGTACGAAGTCTTACAACACCAGGTTAAAGTCCAACAGGTTTGTTTCGATGTCACTAGCTTTCGGAGCGCTGCTCCTTCCTCAGGTGAATGAAGAGGTCTGATCCAGAAACACATATATAGACAAATTCAAAGATGCCAAACAATGCTAGGAATGCGAGCATTAGCAGGTGATTAAATCTTTACAGATCCAGAGATGGGGTAATCCCAGGTTAAAGAGGTGTGAATTGTATCAAGCCAGGACAGTTGGTAGGATTTCGCAGGCCAGATGGTGGGGGATGAATGTAATGTGACATGAATCCCAGGTCCCGGTTGAGGCCGCACTCATGTGTGCGGAACTTGGCTATAAGTTTCTGCTCGGCGATTCTGCGTTGTCGCGGGTCCTGAAGGCCGCCTTGGAGAACGCTTACCCGGAGATCAGAGGCTGAATGCCCTTGACTGCTGAAGTGTTCCCCGACTGGAAGGGAACATTCCTGCCTGGTGATTGTTGCGCGATGTCCGTTCATTCGTTGTTGCAGCGTCTGCATGGTCTCGCCAATGTACCACGCTTCGGGACATCCTTTCCTGCAGCGTATGAGGTAGACAACGTTGGCCGAGTCGCACGAGTATGTACCGCATACCTGGTGGGTGGTGTTCTCACGTGTAATAGTGGTATCCATGTCAATGATCTGGCACGTCTTGCAGAGATTGCCATGGCAGGGTTGTGTGGTGTCGTGGTCACTGTTCTGAAGACTGGGTAGTTTGCTGCAAACAATGGTTCGTTTGAGGTTGCGCGGTTGTTTGAAGGCAAGTAGTGGGGGTGTGGGGATGACCTTGGCAAGATGTTCATCGTCATTGATGACGTGTTGAAATCTGTGAAGAAGATGACGTATTTTCTCCGCTCCGGGGAAATACTGGGCAACAATCACCAGGCAGGAATGTTCCCTTCCAGTCGGGGAACGCTTCAGCAGTCAAGGGCATTCAGCCTCTGATCTCTGGGTAAGCGTTCTCCAAGGCGGCCTTCAGGACCCGCGACAACGCAGAATCGCCGAGCAGAAACTTATAGCCAAGTTCCGCACACATGAGTGCGGCCTCAACCGGGACCTGGGATTCATGTCACATTACATTCATCCCCCACCATCTGGCCTGCAAAGTCCTACCAACTGTCCTGGCTTGATACAATTCACACCTCTTTAACCTGGGATTACCCCATCTCTGGATCTGTAAAGATTTAATCACCTGCTAATGCTCGCATTCCTAGCATTGTTTGACATCTTTGAATTTGTCTATATATGTGTTTCTGGAACAGACCTCTTCATTCACCTGAGGAAGGAGCAGCGCTCCGAAAGCTAGTGACATCGAAACAAACCTGTTGGACTTTAACCTGGTGTTGTAAGACTTCGTACTGTACCTACTGTTCACAAATGGCTCTGGCAAAAAACTTGCCTGGAAACTGGTGTTCAATTTCCCAATAAATCAGTCGTTCCCAAGAATGAGTTTTCCTCCCCTCTGCGCTTGAAGCAGCTGAATTAAGATAGGATAAGATTCCAGCTGTTTTTCCGGGGCCTTGCTTAGGTGGCCATTCTCTTCACTGGTGAATTTAGGCATGGAGTGTTGGAATAAGGTGGGGTGTGTAGCAGGCTTGGGTGAGGGGAGGGGGTTGGCGGCTGAAGGAAATTGCTCCAGAAGGGGGGGGGTCATTGGATGGTGACCGGGAGCAGGAACCTGAGCTGATGTTCCCCTTTTATCACTTGACCATAAGCTGGAGGACCAGAAGTAGGCCATTCAACCCATCGCGTCTGCTACGCCATTCAATGAGATTATGACTGATCTGACCTGATCTGATAATCCTTGACTCCACTTTCCCGCCTTATCCTCATGATCCTTGATTCCCCCGTCTTATCCCCATAACCCTTGATTCCGTCACTGATTAAAAATCTGTCTATTTCAGCCTTGAACATATCTAACGACCCAGCCCCTACTGCCCCTCTGCGGTAAAGAATTCCACAGATTCACTCCCCTCGGTGAGAAGAAATTCCTCCTCATCTCTGTCTTAAAAGGACAACCCCCTCACTCTGAGATTATGCGCTCTGGTCCCAGACTCTCCCACAAGAGAGACCTCTCAGCAGCTACCCTGTCAAATCCCCCAGAGAATTCTACATGCCTCAGTAAGGTCATCTCTGATTGTTCTAAACTCCATAGAGAACCAAAGTCTTGGCTATTATCAACTGGGTGTGGGGAAAGGGGATATTGTTTTTTTATGTCTCCATTTTACACGAGGAAGCAGCCCCAACTTTCGAGTTGTGAGGGAAGATGCAAACTTGGTGAAAGTTTTACAATTATTCGAGTTTTGTTTAAAAATAGACCTTGCCCGGCGTCCCCTGGTTTACAAAGCAGTGTATGATTATGATCTCTCTCTCTCTGTCTCACAGATATCTGTGCTCCTCAAATTCCCGCCTCTTGCACATCCTGGATTTTATTTGCTCCAGTAACGGTGGCCGTGTCCCTTTGTGACACTCCTCAAAACCTACGACTCTGACTCAGCATTTGGGTCACCCATCGTAATATTCCCTCCCGCTGATTGATAACGGGCCGCTTCGAAGGCGCGACATACTGACCTCGACCGCTTGAAGGAAAAGTTGGTTTTCCGCTTGTCGCCTTTGACCTTCCCGCGATTCCTGACCCCCTCTTGCTGGTCCATCATCAGCAGCAGAGACGCCTGTTTGACCCCGGTTGCGGGTGCTATGGAGATGTCTCTGACCGCGCGGAACTGGCCGCAGTTGTTCAAGTGCTCGTTTTCCAATCGGAAGAAGTTCCAGACAAATCGCCTGCGGAGGGAGGTTTGTAAAGTGACCAAAAAAAAAATGTAAATCGGCAACCAGGCTCTGCACAAACCCAGCAACGAGCCGCAGGACACACGGGCCACACTTCATCTGCACTTTACGAATTGCTCCTCCACTGCTAACTCTTGCCACTCCTGCCTCCAAATCATTGTTGGTTGCTTATCGTGTCCCCATTATTCCCGGCCAGAATGGAGATAGTTTAATCATTCCAATGTCAACCAGGCCTCGAGCACTCACCGCTCTTCATGACTGGGATTCATTTTAAGTAGAGAATTGGTGTATTTGTAACTATCGCAATGTAACTTTCCGAAGAAATCACCTGACTCCGGCTGCAGCTCTGCTCATGAGCTCCGGATGCTGTAGTTTGTACCAATTCTGTTTTTAATTTGTGGAATAGCTAAGCGGCCTCTGCTACAGAGTGGACTGTGCTCTGACCCCTACCCTGCCTCCTACCCATTGACTGACTCTCTGCCAACTGTCACAAGAATACGAACAGGAGGTGCTGGAAATACTCAGCAGGTCAGGCATCGTCTGTGGAGAGAGAAACACAGAGCTTTTTTAAAAGTAAATTTAGTGCACCCAATTAATTTTTTCACAATTAAGGGGCAGTTTAGCGTGGCCAAACCACCTAGCCTGCGCATCTTTGGGTTGTGGGGGCGAAACCCACGCAGACACGGGGAGAATGTGCAAACTCCACACGGACAGTGACCCAGAGCCGGGATCAAACCTGGGACCTCGGCGCCGTGAGGCTGCAGGGCTAACCACTGCACCACCGTGCCGCCAGAAACACAGAGCTAACGTTTCAGGCTGGTGACCTCTCATCACAGCTCAGAGGTCACAAGGCTGAAGCTTTGTAATAATAAGAATAATCATTATTGTCACAATTAGGCTTACATTAACACAACAATGAGGTTACTGTGAAATGCCCCTAGTCGCCACACTCCGGCGCCTGTTTGGGGACACAGAGGGAGAATTCAGAATGTCCAATTCACCTAACAAGCACGTCTTTCGGGACTTGTGGGAGGAAACCGGAGCACCCGGAGGAAACCCGCGCAGACACGGGGAGAACGTGCAGACTCCGCGCAGACAGTGACCCAAGCCGGGAATCAAACCTGGGACCCTGGCGCTCCCGGATTTCCTGATCAGCAGCAATAACCATCAGATTGCCAACAAAATCGGGAATTCCTCCGTTCTCCCCCCCCCCCGGCCCCCTGCTCCCAAACATGATACCCCTGCACATTTCTACCGGGGTTGAACAAGCTCAAATTCCGCAGAAATGCGCAGCACACACTCACAGTGTCCCTCAGGGAACTCTGTCAGAGCTGAGTAGAGTTGGGGGATTTCTTGATGGCTGTGGGGCAAGTTTAAACGACCGGTTTGAATGTTAGTCAATATGAGTCGTAAGTAGGTAGGTAGGTGGGTAGGGGGTGGGTGTACGAGGTGGTGGGTGGGTAGGTAAGTGGGTAGGGGTGTAGTCGGGTGAGGTGGGTGAGTGGATGGTCAGGTAGCCAGGTTGTTGTGGGGTTAGTGAAGTTGGGTCATGGGGTAGTTGCATCAGGCGGGTAGTTGGGTGATCTGGGAGTATTTGGGTTGGGATGGTTAATTGGGTCTGGTTGGGCCAAAGGGAGGTGGGGGGGGTAGTCAGTTTGGGAGGGTAGTTGGCCGAGATTGAGGTTTAGTGAGGAAGGTCAGAGGGGTGATGGGGGGGGGGGCCTGCTGTGAGTAACCATTCAGCGAAGTACCACGGAACTGACCCAAGTCCCCGACTCTAACTCAAAGTTGGGGACATTTGTGCAGCGTCCTGCGGGGCGGATCGAATGACCATCAGAAATCGAAACTTCCCCAATGCGTGTCAGGACGTCTACAGGGTCCCGATCTCAGACATAGATCCGGTCATGATCTGGAGCCCGGAAGCTTTGGCCCGTTAACTCTGTGTCAGATGCTGCTGACGACCTTCAACTTTTTTTATTTTTATTTCAGATTCCCAGAGTCTGCAGGTTTTGCACCAGCCCCATCCCTTTTCCTTCAAGGTTCTGGGCGCTGAGGCCCCCTCCTGGCTCGGCCGGTAATTGCACTTGCTGAGAGTCAGCACTGAGTCAGGTCAGAGGGCTGATGTGACCATTGCCGCGTTCCACAGTGCAGAGCTCCCTCGCTACTGCACTGATGCAGTGGCCTCAATGTCTGGCCCAAAGTCCCTGGGGGCAGAACATCAACCTACATCATCCTGACTCAGAGAGGGGAGGATATCACACGGTGAGCTTCAACGGTGAAAACCCAAATATTATCCTGCATCTCAGTGCCCTCTGAGACCGCCACATCAAAACAGAGACTCAATGCACAGTCTCTCACTTGACCGCAATCTGCCCAGGACCTAGAACCCCCCCCTTCAGTAATCCCTTCAATTTCTCCTTACTCCCTTTAAGAACCACAAAATTTGACGTGAACTCCCCATTATTTCTTCATTTTCGCCTCCTGCTGTATTTTGTAAACCTTGCCACTGCCCTGCGCAACGGAACTCGGACCTTCTCCCAGGTTTCTCACAGAGTGGGAAAAGAAAACAATTAAACATGAGCAGGAGCTTCCTGAGCAGCATGCTGGCACAGTGGTTAGCACTGCAACCGCACAGCACCAGGGACCCAGGTTCAATTCCAGCTTTGGGTGACTCTGTGGAGTTTGCACTCTCTCCCCGTGTCTGCGTGGGTTTCCTCCGGGTGCTCCGGTTTCCTCCCACAGTCCAAAGGTGTGTAGGTTAGGTGGATTGGCCGTGCTAAATTGCCCCTTAGTGTCCAAAAAGGTTATTTGGGATAGGACGGGGGTGTAAGTAGGGTGCTGCTTTGGAGGGCCGGTGCAGACTCGATGGGCTGAATGGCCTCCTTCTGCACTGTAGGGATTCTATGATTCTCGCTTCCTGTTGAGTTGCATCATCGCTCACCTGAAGACCTCCAAGGGAGCCAAGGTTGTTGAGATGATTTGTGCCATGGTGGATTGCTTATTCTGAACGAATAAGATATTGAGGGCCCAGGCAACACGCAGTATCACATCCTGAAATATGGCACAGTAATAGTAGACCTAAGGGTAGAGAGAGAGTGTCAAGGTCAGGACCAATCGTCAACGAGGAAATGACTGATAACAACACAGGTTCTATAAAAATGAAGGGCATTTGTTCCCATTTGATCATCCTTCCAGTTTGCCAACCTCATTATATTGCACGAAGATAAAAGCAAATTAGTGCGGATGCTGGAATCTGAAACAGAAACAGAAAGTTCTGGACGTCGCAGCCTGTCTGACAGCATCTGAGGAGAGAGAAGGGAGCTAATGTTTCGAGTCTGGATGACCTGAAGCTTTTGTCAAAGCTTTGACCAAGAGTTATCCAGACTCGAAACGTTCGCTCCCTTCTCTCTCCACAGATGCTGTCAGACAGGCTGTGATGCCCAGCACTTTCTGTTTTTATGTGTCATTATATTGCACATTCGGACTAGTGGGTCCCATGCTGGTATTTATGTCCGCCTCCTCCCACCCAGCTTCAGCCCATGCCAGCAATGTATCCTTCCATCCTCTCCTCTCTCATGTACTTACCTAGCTTCCCCTGGTACGACAGCATGGCGGTGATCGTTCTGCATTATAAGCCAGGGGTCTGGACGAATATATTTGGAGACATGGTGGGGGGGGGGGGGGGGGGGTGGAGAGGGTATTATCCAGCCTTGCCATTGGCTGAAATCGTTACAGGCGGGCCCGGAACATCAGGAGAGCGGATGAATGTTCCTGCCCCGCCCACGATGATGTCCGCCGGTGTTGGGACCTGAAAGCCCCGCCCACGGTTTCAAGCCTCACCATGACAGCTGACAAATTTAAATTCTGTTAGTTAAAACTAAAATAAAAAAACCCGCAATAAACATCTACGGTGACCATGAAAATTCTTGGTTTGTCATACGACCAGGAAAGCACGACAGCGCCCAGACTTCCTCAGGAAACTAAGGAAATTTGGCATGTCCACGCTGACTCTTACCAACTTTTACAGATGCACCATAGAAAGCATCCTATCTGGCTGCATCACAGCCTGGTATGGCAACTGCTCGGCCCAGGACCGCAAGAAACATCAGAGAGTCGTGAACACCGCCCAATCCATCACATGAACCTGCCTCCCATCCATTGACTCCATCTACACCTCCCGCTGCCTGGGGAAAGCGGGCAGTATAATCAAAGACCCCTCCCACCCGGCTTACTCACTCTTCCGACTTCTTCCATCGGGCAGGAGATACAGAAGTCTGAGAACACGCACAAACAGACTCAAAAACAGCTTCTTCCCCACTGTCACCAGACTCCTAAACGACCCTCTTATGAACTGATCTGATCTCTTTACTGATCTTCTCTACTGAGTAGCGCTACACTCCTGGATGCTTCACCTGATGCCTGTGTCTATGTATTTACATTGTGTATTTTATGTTTGCCCTATTAAGTATTTTCTTTTCATGTATGGAATGATCTGTCTGAACTGTACGCAGGCTTGGAGGGGTCATAATATGTCAGTAATCAATTAACTGCTGCTTCACCTTGGCAAAAGCTTTCTCCTGCGGCAATCCCCACACCCATTCTTGGTGCTTGTTCAGCAATTCGTGCAGTGGGCCAAGGATGGTCGTTAGGCCAGGAATGAATTTCCCATAGTAGTTTATGAGACCTAAGAACGACCGTACCACTGTCGCGTTTTCCGCAGTGGGGGCTTGGCTAATCGCCCACATCTTCTCCTCTACCGGGTGTAGTCCATCCCGATCCACACCCCACCCCAAGTATGTAACTTCCTTGGCATAGAAAACACATTTGACCCCTCTTAAAGCGGGCACCCATCTCAAAGAAACGGCGGAGGACTTCCTCCAGGTTACTCAGGTGCTCCCTTCCTGTGGGTCCGTTGACCAGGGCATCGCCCAAGTAGACCGCCACACGCGGAAACCCTCTCAGTATGTTTTCTATAACGCACTGAAAAAGTACGCAAGCCACACTCCGAGCGACAGTCTCATGTATTCAGACAGGCCCCCGTGGGTAGTAATGGTTACGTAACACCTGCAATCAGCGTCCAGCCCCAGCTGGAGATAGGCTTGGCTCACGTTGAGCTTGGGGAACGAATGACCCACCAGTTAACTTCGCATATAGGTCTTGTTGACGGTCAATTTCTAATCCACGCGTAGTTGCGCAGTTTTGTCAGGTTTTATAGATCACCAGCGCCACTCAATCAGCAAACCGTACCGGTCTGATGATCCAGAGACCTTCTAATTGGCTGAGTTCATCCTCAACTTTCTCCAGCAGCCTATAGGGAACTGGGCAGGCCTGAAAATAGTTAGACTGGGCCTCAGGGTCTACATATAGTTTTCCCAGACCTACCTGGGTACTTCCCCAAGACTTTGTAATGTCCACCGGTGCCCATCCAGAACATCTGTTGCCAGCCCAACCAGAGGGGTTGCAGCCAGTCACGGCCCAGCAGACTCGGTCCAGGGTCTGGCACTGCTATTAATGGAAGCCTAATGGATTGTTGCCCATAGGTTACCGGGGTCATTGTCGTGCCTGCTGTAGGCTGGGGGTCCCCCCCGTGTAGGTCCCTCGATGTCCCACAAACCCAACTGTTGAACTCCAGCCCTGATTCTCTCGAAGGTCTGCCTCCCAATTACTGACATTTCGAACCCCACATGTCCAACTCCCTCTCTAACTTGTGGCCACTCGACTTGGCGGTAATCCCGATGTGGGCAACTCATGGTGTGGCAATGCAATTCAATTGCACACACTCCTCCTCATCAGGTTGCTCTCCATCAATTGCAGCGAGGTGTCCTGCCTGCTTGTAGCGGCCCTTGACCAATGGCCTGGACCCGGCGGTGTTCAGGGCAGAGCGAGGGTCCGGCAGTCCCAGTCCCAGGGAGGGCTGCGCGCCTGAATGGGAGGGGGGGTGGAGAGGGGCATCCTACGCTGTTGACCTCTATCCCCGGCAACCCCTGGAGTTCCTGGGCCCCCTTTTCTGTGCTCTGCTGTGAGAGGGAGAGGGAGATCACGGTAGCATTGTGGATAGCACAATTGCTTCACAGCTCCAGGGTCCTAGGTTCGATTCCGGCTTGGGTCGCTGTCTGTGCGGAGTCTGGACGTTCTCCCCGTATATGCGTGGGTTTCCTCCGGGTGCTCCGGTTTCCTCCCACAGTCCAAAGATGTGCAGGTTAGGTGGATTGGCCATGATAAATTGCCCTTCGTGTCCAAAATTGCCCTTAGTGTTGGGTGGGGTTACTGGGTTATGGGGATAGGGTGTAGGTGTTGACCTTGGGTAGGATGCTCTTTCCAAGAGCCGGTGCAGACTCGATGGGCCGAATGGCCTCCTTCTGCACTGTAAATTCTATGATAATCAACAACCTTTTTTAGATCCAGCAATGGACAGCTCGGCCTGCAATTTCCAGTGGGTCGCCATATTGCCTACTCCGCATAAAAGGCAGTCCCACAGCACCTCGGATAGGGATGGTCATTAGTGGCAAACTCTGCCAATTTCCACAATCCCACCAAAAACTTGGTAACGGACTCCCCTACCTGAGCCGGCTTTTAAAGTCCTGAGTTAACTACCCTCCCCCCTCAGCGGAGTAGCTCGTGTTCCACGAGGCTCATGGTGGATTAATCAGGTCATCCCTGTGCGCCTCGTGGGGGGGGGGGGGGGGGGGGGGGGGGGGGGGGGAGATGCAGAAGTCTGAGAACACGCACGAACAGACTCAAAAACAGCTTCTTCCCCACTGTTACCAGACTCCTAAATGACCCTCTTATGGACTGACCTCATTAATACTACACCCTGTATGCTTCATCCGATGCCGGTGCTTACGTAGTTACATTGTATACCTTGTGTTGCCCTATTATGTATTTTCTTTTCTTCCCATGTACTTAATGATCTGTTGAGCTGCTCGCAGAAAAATACTTTTCACTGTACCTCGGTACACGTGACAATAAACAAATCCAATCCAATCCAATTGGCAAATGTAAGCGGCTGAATTTACGGTGAAAGAAATTGACACAAGTGTGGCAAAAGTATGGCAACTGGAAATGAGGTTATCGTAGGCCGGATGTTCACCCTGATGTGAGATTTGTAACTTGTTATCGGTAAATACAACGGGTGATTTATAAACAAGAATCCCACAATTACAAAATTGTTACGGTGCAGAAGGGGGCCATTCGTCCCATCCCGCCTGCACCAGCTCTCCGAATGAGCATCGTGACTTAGTGCCGTTCCCCTGCCTTTTCCCCAATCCCTGCGCATTGCTTCTATTCGAATGCCCCCTTCACACTTCACATTTTCTGGCAGAGCCCTGCTGCCAGCGTGAAAAGGCTTTTTCTCGCGTCACATTGTTCTGTGAGATGTGACATTCAGCTTTCCAGCGGACTCCACTGTTAATTGGTGACTGTGAATGTGTTTTGAGTTTGACCTGCACTTACTTTATTTTGATACACTGTCTCCTCTCTCAGGTATTTATGCTCTTTGGAATTCTTGTCTAACAGCCCCCAGTCCATCTTCAGGTCCCAGCCGATGGTGAAAATGGTGCTGACACAGGACGTCACAGCCCACAGGTAAAAGTAAACCTTCACGCCAATCGTCAGCTGCGGCCGTTCTGTGGTAGACAGAGAGAGAGAGAGCACATCGCAGGTGCTCGAGTGTTACAATTCATTCAGCTTCACCGGGGCAACATGTCACATTAACCACTCGAGTCTCCCTAACATTAGGGTGATCGAATCTTGAGGGGTGTGGGCCGGAGGGGGTGGGGGGGGAGGATTGTGAATGAACATTGGAACTCTACAACATGGTGTAACTGTGGTGATGAAAGCGTGATTAAACGTTTCCAGTTTTTTTCATGGCATATTTTTTGGTCAGAACACCATTGACGAGAGAAAAATGTTCGAGGTCTTATCTCAACATTCTTAATAGACCTGGCTTCATGTTTACCAGGCAACCTGAGAGACACGCTGCACCGCACTAACACTAGTTGCTGACAGTTAGATGATGGTCAGTGAGTTGGTGATGGGGTGAGGTGGTGGATGCTGGGTTGGGGCAATTAGTGGACCTCGGGGACAGTAATGTGAAGCAGGGCAGGCACAGGTTTCTGTATCGCTCTGATCTGAGCCACGCTGAGTGAGATGTCAAGGGGAGAATTGATGTTTTTCCCCTAGTGGACAGGAAGGGAATGGAAAATGAAGAAGTGGGGAATGTCCTCGATAGCTGAAGACACGGCTGCCAATCCAGGAGTGATTGGAACTGGCGATGCACAGGTTGTAAAGTTATTTTTCAAATGCTCCCCCATCCCTCCAGTGCATTTGTAACACATCATTCTCATTGTGACACATCATAGATTCAATGGGCCGTGTGGCCTAATTCTGCTCCTATGTCTTATGGTCTTATCATCCTCATTGTAACTCATCATCATCCTCATTGTAACACATCATCATCATCCCCATTGTAACACATCATCCTCATTGTAACACATCATCATCCTTATTGTAACACATCATCCTCATTGTAACACACCATCATCCCCATTGTAACACATCATCCTCACTGTAACACATCATCCTCATTGTAACACATCATCATGCTTATTGTAACACATCATCCTTATTGTAACACATCATCATCCTCATTGTAACACATCATCCTCACTGTAACACATCATCCTCATTGTAACACATCATCATGCTTATTGTAACACATCATCCTTATTGTAACACATCATCATCCTCATTGTAACACATCATCCTCACTGTAACACATCATCATCCTTATTGTAACACATCATCCTCATTGTAACACATCATCATGCTTATTGTAACACATCCTCATCCTCATTGTAACACATCATCCTCATTGTAACACATCATCCTCATTGTAACACATCATCCTCATTGTAACACATCATCCCCATTGTAACACAGCATCCTCATTGTAACATATCATCATCCTCACTGTAACACATCATCCTCATTGTAACACATCATCATCCCCATTGTAACACATCATCCTCACTGTAACACATCATCCTCATTGTAACACATCATCATGCTTATTGTAACACATCATCCTTATTGTAACACATCACCATCCTCATTGTAACACATCATCCTCACTGTAACACACCATCATCCTCATTGTAACACATCATCATCCTCATTGTAACACATCATCCTCATTTAACACATCATCCTCATTGTAACACATCATCATCCTCATTGTAACACATCATCATCCCCATTGTAACACATCATCATCCTTATTGTAACACATCATCCTTATTGTAACACATCATCCTCATTGTAATACATCATCCTCACTGTAATACATCATCATCCTCATTTAACACATCATCCTCATTTAACACATCATCCTCATTGTAACACATCATCATCCTCATTGTAACACATCATCCTCATTTAACACATCATCCTCATTGTAACACATCATCATCCTTATTGTAACACATCATCCTTATTGTAACACATCATCCTCATTGTAATACATCATCCTCACTGTAATACATCATCATCCTCATTGTAACACATCATCATGCTTATTGAAACACATCCTCATCCTCATTGTAACACATCATCATGCTTATTGTAACACATCCTCATCCTCATTGTAACACATCATCCCCATTGTAACATATCATCATCATCCTTATTGTAACACATCATCCTCATTGTAACATATCATCATCATTGTAACACATCATCATGCTTATTGTAACACATCCTCATCCTCATTGTAACACATCATCCTCATTGTAACATATCATCATCATTGTAACACACCATCATCCTTATTGTAACACATCATCCTCATTGTAACATATCATCATCATCCTTATTGTAACACATCATCCTCATTGTAACATATCATCATCATTGTAACACATCATCATGCTTATTGTAACACATCCTCATCCTCATTGTAACACATCATCCCCATTGTAACACACCATCATCCTTATTGTAACACATCATCCTCATTGTAACACACCATCATCCTTATTGTAACACACCATCATCCTTATTGTAACACATCATCCTCATTTAACACATCATCCTCATTTAACACATCATCCTCATTGTAACACATCATCATCCCCATTGTAACACATCATCCCCATTGTAACACATCATCATTCTCATTCTAACACATCATCATCCTCATTGTAACACATCCTCATTGTAACACATCATCCTCATTGTAACACATCATTCTCATTCTACCACATCCTCATCCTCATTGTAACACATCATCATCCTTATTGAACACATCATCCTCATTGTAACACATCATCATCCTCATTGTAACACACCATCATCCTCATTGTAACACATCATCATCCTCATTGTAACACACCATCATCCTCATTGTAACACATCATCATCCTCATTGTAACACATCATCCTCATTGCAACACATCATCATCCTCATTGTAACACATCATCCTCACTGTAACACATCATCATCCTCATTGTAACACGTCATCATTCTTATTGTAACACTTCATCATTCTCATTGTAACACATCATCATCCTCATTGTAACACATCATCATCCTCATTGTAACACATCATCATCCTCATTGTAACACATCATCATCCTCATTGTAACACATCATCATCCCCATTGTAACACACCATCATCCTCATTGTAACACATCATCATCCTTATTGTAACACATCATCATCCTTATTGTAACACATCATTCTCATTGTAACACATCATCCCCATTGTAACACATCATCCTCATTGGAACACATCATCCTCATTGGAACACATCATCATCCTCATTGTAACACATCATCATCATCCTCATTGTGACACATCATCCTCACTGTAACACATCATTCTCATTGTAACACATCATCTTCATTGTAACACATCATCATAGAACATAGAACATTGAAAAATACAGCACAGAACAGGCACTTCGGCCCACGATGCTGTGCCGAACCTTTGTCCTAGATTAATCACAGACTATCATAGAATTTACCGTGCAGAAGGAGGCGACTCGGCCCATCGAGTCTGCACCGGCTCCTGGAAAGAGCACCCTCCCCAAGGTCAACACCTCCACCCCATCCCCACAACCCAGTAACCCCACCCAACACTAAGGGCAATTTTGGACACCAAGGGCAATCCACTACGGCCAATCCACCTAACCTGCACATCTTTGGACTCTGGGAGGAAACCGGAGCACCCGGAGAAAACCCAGGTGACATACGGGGAGGACGTGCAGACTCCGCACAGACAGTGACCCAAGCCGGAATTGAACCCGGAGCTGTGAAGCAATTGTGCTATCCACAATTGTGCTACCGTGCTGCCCTTAAGAACAAATTAATCTACACTCCGTCACTCTACCATAATCCATGTACCTATCCAATAGCCACTTGAAGGTCCCTAATGTTTCTGACTCAACTACTTCCACAGGCAGCGCATTCCATGCCCCCACTACTCTGTGGGTAAAGAACCTACCTCTGACATCCCCCCTATATCTTCCACCATTCACCTTAAATTTATGTCCCCTTGTAATGGTTTGTTCCACCCGGGGAAAAAGTCTCTGACTGTCTACTCTATCTATTCCCCTGATCATCTTATAAACCTCTATCAAGTTGCCCCTCATCCTTCTCCGTTCTAAAGAGAAAAGGCCTGGCACCCTCAACCTTTCCTCGTAAGACCTACTCTCCATTCCAGGCAACATCCTGGTAAATCTTCTTTGCACCTTTTCCAAAGCTTCCACATCCTTCCTAAAATGAGGCGACCAGAACTGTACACAGTACTCCAACTGTGGCCTTACCAAGGTTTTGTACAGCTGCATCATCACCTAACGGCTCTTAAATTCAATTCCTCTGCTAATGAGCGCTAGCACACCATAGGCCTTCTTCACAGCTCTATCCACTTGAGTGGCAAATTTCAAAGATCGATGAACACCCCAAGATCTCTCTGCTCCTCCACATTGCCAAGAACTCTACCGTTAACCCTGTATTCCGCATTTATATTTGTCCTTCCAAAATGGACAACCTCACACTTTTCAGGGTTAAACTCCATCTGCCACTTCTCAGCCCAGCTCTGCATCCTATCTATGTCTCTTTGCAGCCGACAACAGCCCTCCTCACTATCCACAACTCCACCAATCTTCGTATCGTCTGCAAATTTACTGACCCACCCTTCAACTCCCTCATCCAAGTCATTAATGAAAATCACAAACAGCAGAGGACACAGAACTGATCCCTGCGGTACGCCACTGGTAACTGGGATCCAGGCTGAATATTTGCCATCCACCACCACTCTCTGACTTCTATCGGTTAGCCAGTTCGTTATCCAACTGGCCAAATTTCCCACTATCCCATGCCTCCTTACTTTCTGCAGAAGCCTACCATGGGGAACCTTATAAAATGCCTTACTAAAATCCATGTACAGTATATCCACTGCTTTACCTTCATCGACATGCTTGGTCACCTTCTCAAAGAATTCAATAAGACTTGTAAGGCAAGACCTACCCCTCACAAATCCGTGCTGACTATCCCTAATCAAGCAGTGTCTTTCCAGATACTCAGAAATCCTATCCCTCAGTACCCTTTCCATTACTTTGCCTACCACCGAAGTAAGAGTAACTGGCCTGTAATTCCCAGGGTTATCCCTATTCCCTTTTTTGAACAGGGGCACGACATTCGCCACTCTCCAATCCCCTGGTACCACCCCTGTTGTCAGTGAGGATGAAAAGATCATTGCCAACGGCTCTGCAATTTCATCTCTTGCTTCCCATAGAATCCTTGGATATATCCCGTCAGGCCCGGGGGACTTGTCTATCCTCAAGTTTTTCAAAATGCCCAACACATCTTCCTTCCTGACAAGTATCTCCTTGAGCTTACCAGTCTGTTTCACGCTGTCCTCTCCAAAAATATGGCCCCTCTCATTTGTAAATATTGAAGAAAAGGACTCGTTCAAGACCTCTCTTGTCTCTTCAGACTCAATACACAATCTCCCGCTACTGTCCTTGATCGCACCTACCCTCGCTCTAGTCATTCTCATATTTCTCACATATGTGTAAAAGGCCTTGGGGTTTTCCTTGATCCTACCTGCCAAAGATTGTTCATGCCCTCTCTTAGCTCTCCTAATCCCTTTCTTCAGTTCCCTCCTGCCTATCTTGTATCCCTCCAGGGCCCTGTCTGAACCGTGTTTCCTCAGCCTTACATAAGTCTCCTTCTTCCTCTTAACAAGACATTCAACCTCTCTTGTCAACCATGGTTCCCTCACTCGACCATCTCTTCCCTGCCTGACAGGGACACACATATCAAGGACACGTGGGACCTGTTCCTTGAACAAGTTCCACATTTCACTTGTGTCCTTCCCTGACAGCCTATGTTCCCAACTTATGCACTTCAATTCTTGTCTGACAGCATCGTATTTACCCTTCCCCCAATTGTAAACCTTGCTCTGTTGCACGCAGCTATCCCTCTCCATTACTAAAGTGAAAGTCACAGAATTGTGGTCACTACCTCCAAAATGCTCCCCCACTAACAAATCTATCACTTGCCCTGGTTCATTACCAAGTACCAAATCTAATATGGCCTCCCCTCTGGTCGGACAATCTACATACTGTGTTAGTAAAGCCCCCTGGACACACTGCACAAACACCACCCCATCCAAACCATTTGATCAAAAGAGTTTCCACTCAATGTTTGGGAAGTTGAAGTCACCCACCCATGACTACTACCCTGTGACTTCTGCACCTTTCCAAAATCTGTTTCCCAATCTGTTCCGCCACATCTCTGCTGCTATTGGGGGGCCTATAGAAAACTCCCAACAAGGTGACCGCTCCTTTCCTATTTCTGACTTCAACCCATACTACCTCAGTAGGCAGATCCTCCTCGAACTGCCTTTCTGCAGCTGTTATACTATCTCTAATTAACAATGCCACCCCGCCCACCTCTTTTACCACCCTCCCTAATCTTATTGAAACATCTCTAACCAGGAACCTCCAACAACCATTTCTGCCCCTCTTCTATCCAAGTTTCCGTGATGGCCACCACATCGTAGTCCCAAGTACCGATCCATTCCTTATGTTCACCCACCTTATTCCTGATGCTTCTTGCGTTGAAGTATACACACTTCAACCCATCTCCGTGCCTGCAAGTACTCTCCTTTGTCAGTGTTCCCTTCCCCACTGCCTCACTACACGCTTTGGCATCCTGAATATCGGCTACCTTAGTTGCTGGACTACAAATCCAGTTCCCATTCATTGTAATAAACTATCATCCTCATTGTATAACATTATCATCCTTATTGTAATGCCCCATCCTCATTGTAATACAATCATCCATCTCATTGTAACACATCATCATCCTCATTGTAACACATCATCCTCATTGTAACACATCATCATCCTCATTGTAACACATCATCCTCATTTAACACATCATCCTCATTGTAACACATCATCATCCTCATTGTAACACATCATCATCTCCATTGTAACACATCATCATCCTTATTGTAACACATCATCCTTATTGTAACACATCATCCTCATTGTAATACATCATCCTCACTGTAATACATCATCATCCTCATTTAACACATCATCCTCATTTAACACATCATCCTCATTGTAACACATCATCATCCTCATTGTAACACATCATCCTCATTTAACACATCATCCTCATTGTAACACATCATCATCCTTATTGTAACACATCATCCTCATTGTAATACATCATCCTCACTGTAATACATCATCATCCTCATTGTAACACATCATCATGCTTATTGTAACACATCCTCATCCTCATTGTAACACATCATCATGCTTATTGTAACACATCCTCATCCTCATTGTAACACATCATCCCCATTGTAACATATCATCATCATCCTTATTGTAACACATCATCCTCATTGTAACATAGCATCATCATTGTAACACATCATCATGCTTATTGTAACACATCCTCATCCTCATTGTAACACATCATCCTCATTGTAACATATCATCATCATTGTAACACACCATCATCCTTATTGTAACACATCAACCTCATTGTAACATATCATCATCATCCTTATTGTAACACATCATCCTAATTGTAACATATCATCATCATAGTAACACATCATCATGCTTATTGTAACACATCCTCATCCTCATTGTAACACATCATCCCCATTGTAACACACCATCATCCGCATTGTAACACATCATCCTCACTGTAACACATCATCATCCTCATTGTAACACATCATCATTCTTATTGTAACACTTCATCATTCTCATTGTAACACATCATCATCCTCATTGTAACACATCATCATCCTCATTGTAACACATCATCATCCTCATTGTAACACATCCTCATCCTCATTGTAACACATCATCCCCATTGTAACACATCATCATCCTCATTGTAACACATCATCATCCTCATTGTAACACATGATCCTCATTGTAACACATCATCATCCCCATTGTAACACATCATCATCCTCATTGTAACACATCATCCTCATTGTAACACATCATCCTCATTGTAACACATCATCCTCATTGTAACACACCATCATCCTCATTGTAACACATCATCATCCTCATTGTAACACATCATCCTCATTGTAACACATCATCCTCATTGTAACACATCATCATCCCCATTGTACCACATCATCATCTTCATTGTAACACATCATCCTCATTGTAACACATCATTCTCATTGTAACACATCATCGTCATTGTAACACATCATCCTCATTGTAACACATCATCATCCTCATTGTAACACATCATCATCCTCATTGTAACACATCATCCTCATTGTAACACATCATCCTCATTGTAACACATCATCATCCTCATTGTAACACATCCTCATCCTCATTGTAACACACCATCTTCCTCATTGTAACACATCATCCTCATTGTAACACATCATCATCCTCATTGTAACACATCATCATCCTCATTGTAACAAATCATTATCCTCATTGTAATACATTATCCTCTTTGGAACACATCCTCATTATAACACATCATCCTCATTGTAACACATCCTCATCCTCATTGTAATACACTATCATCCTCATTGTATAACATAATCATCCTTATTGTATTGCATCTTCCTCATTGTAACACAACATCATCCTCATTGTAACACACCACCATCCTCATTGTAACACACCATCATCCTCATTGTAGCACATCATCCTCATTCTAACAGATCATCATCCTCGTTGTAACACATCATCCTCATTGCAACACACCATCATCCTCACTGTAACACATCATCATCCTCATTGTAACACACCATCATCCTCATTGTAACACATCATCATCCTCATTGTAACACATCCTCATCCTCATTGTAACACATCATCCCCATTGTAACACATCATCATCCCCATTGTAACACATCATCCACATTGTAACACATCATCATCCTCATTGTAACACATCATCATCGTCATTGTAACACATCCTCATCCTCATTGTAACACATCATCCCCATCGTAACACATCATCATCCTCATTGTAACACATCATCATCCTCATTGTAACACATGATCCTCATTGTAACACATCATCATCCCCATTGTAACACATCATCATCCTCATTGTAACACATCATCCTCATTGTAACACATCATTCTCATTGTAACACATCATCCTCATTGTAACACATCATCCTCATTGTAACACACCATCATCCTCATTGTAACACATCATCATCCTCATTGTAACACATCATCCTCATTGTAACACATCATCCTCATTGTAACACATCATCATCCTCATTGTAACACATCATCCTCATTGTAACACATCATCATCCCCATTGTAACACATCATCATCTTCATTGTAACACATCATCCTCATTGTAACACATCATTCTCATTGTAACACATCATCCTCATTGTAACACATCATCCTCATTGTAACTCATCATCCTCATTGTAACACATCATCATCCTCATTGTAACACATCATCCTCATTGTAACACATCATCCTCATTGTAACACATCATCCTCATTGTAACACATCATCATCCTCATTGTAACACATCATCCTCATTGTAACACATCATCATCCCATTGTAACACATCATCATCCTCATTGTAACACATCCTCATCCTCATTGTAACACATCATCATCCCCAGTGTAACACATCCTCATCCTCATTGTAACACATCATCCCCATTGTAACACACCATCATCCTCATTGTAACACATCATCATCCTCATTGTAACACATCATCCTCATTGTAGCACATCATCATCCTCATTGTAACACATCATCCTCACTGTAACACATCATCCCCATTGTAACACATCATCATCCCCATTGTAACACATCATCATCCTCATTGTAACACATCCTCATCCTCATTGTAACACATCCTCATCCTCATTGTAACACATCATCCTCATTGTAATACATCATCATCATCATTGTAACACATCATCCTCACTGTAACACATCATCCCCATTGTAACACATCATCATCCCCCTTGTAACACACCATCATCCTCATTGTAACACATCCTCATCCTCATTGTAACACATACTATTCCTCATTGTAACACATCATCCTCACTGTAACACATCATCACCATTGTAACACACCATCATCCTCATTGTAACACATCCTCATCCTCATTGTAACAAATCATCATCATCATTGTAACACATCATCCTCACTTTAACACATCATCACCATTGTAACACACCATCATCCTCATTGTAACACATCATCCTCATTGTAACACACCATCATCCCCATTGTAACACATCATCATCCCATTGTAACACATCATCCTCATTGTAACACATCATCATCCCCATTGTAACACATCATCCTCATTTAACACATCATCATCATCATTGTAACACATCATCCTCACTGTAACACATCATCCCCATTGTAACACACCATCATCCTCATTGTAACACATCCTCAACCTCATTGTAACACATCATCCCCATTGTAACACATCATCCTCCCCATTGTAACACATCATCATCCCCATTGTAACACATCCTCATCCTCATTGTAACACATCATCCCCATTGTAACACATCATCATCCCCATTGTAACACATCATCCTCATTGTAACACATCCTCATCTTCATTGTAACACATCATCATCCTCATTGTAACACATCATCCTCACTGTAACACATCATCCCCATTGTAACACAACATCATCCTCATTGTAACACATCATCCTCATTGTAACACATCATCATCCTCATTGTCACACATCATCATCCTCATTGTAACACATCATCCTCATTGTAACACATCATCATCCTCATTGTAACACATCATCATCACTGTAACACATCATCCCCATTGTAACACATCATCATCCCCATTGTAACACATCATCATCCTCATTGTAACACATCCTCATCCTCATTGTAACACATCCTCATCCTCATTGTAACACATCATCCTCATTGTAACACATCATCATCCTCATTGTAACACATCGTCCTGATTGTAACACATCATCCTCATTGTAACACATCCTCATCCTCATTGTAACACATCATCCTCACTGTAAATCATCATCCCCATTGTAACACATCATCATCCCCATTGTAACACATCCTCATCCTCATTGTAACACATCCTCATCCTCATTGTAACACATCCTCCCCATTGTAACACACCATCATCCTCATTGTAACACATCCTCATCCTCATTGTAACACATCATCCTCATTGTAACACATCATCATCCTCATTGTAACACATCATCCCCATTGTAACACATCATCCCCATTGTAACACATCATCATCCCCATTGTAACACATCATCCTCATTGTAACACATCATCATCCCCATTGTAACACATCCTCATCCTCATTGTAACACATCATCTTCCTCATTGTAACACATCATCCTCATTGTAACACATCATCCTCCTCATTGTAACACATCATCCTCATTGTAACACATCATCCTCATTGTAACACATCATCCTCACTGTAACACATCATCATCCCCATTGTAACACATCCTCATTGTAACACATCATCATCCTCATTGTAACACATCATCATCCTCATTGTAACACATCATCCTCATTGTAACACATACTCATCCTCATTGTAACACATCATCCCCATTGTAACACATCCTCATTGTAAATCATAAATTCTCTGACTTTGTGCTTTGTGTTGGTTATCCTCTCAATGGAGACCGCTAGCTCTTGTTATAATCAGGGTGGTCTAGTGACTGACCACCCACATTATAGTTTTGAAATGCATTGATTTGAGATTGGCTTCAGAAAGGGTACAGTCTCCGGATTCAAAGGGATTTTTATTATTTTTAAAAAATATATGTGTGTGGTTTCAGAATCAGAGGGTGCAGAAACTCTCTGATGTTAGAGAACCATTGCACGAGCTATGCCTGTGTAGAGTTTACTGTTCGCTAGACCTGAACTGGGCAGCCTTGTAGCGCAATAGGTGCCATCTGCGCCTCTGAGACAGGAGCTCCAGGTTGGTGTCCCCAGGACCTGATGGCCAAGGAAGGTGGGTTCAGAATGTGGCCAAACAGGTTGTGTGTCAACCTGCAAAATCCTTCCAACAGGGCAATGGCTGGTGGTAAGAGCGAGAGAGACTCCTGGTCAACCATGCTTAATGTGGAGTGGCACCCCTCAAGCCAAAAGCCTTTGGCGACAGACGAGTGACTTGGTCCTGGAATGACTAGCTATGGAAACAGACACAAGTCTGCCTCATTGGGCCATTAAGTACGAGAAGAGAACGAAAAGAAATCTGAGCTGACAGCGTCTCCCATATTCTGATGGTTCACTCAGTCAGCTGATCGAAGATGCAGTGAAAACTCTTTCTCTGTGTAACCGGGTTTCTCTGGGTAGGTAGACGAGAGATTTAACTTGCCTTTTTCGGTTGTGTACAGAGCTGCAAAGGTCACCATGATGAAAACCGTGGAGTATTTTCCTGCATTTGCCAAATGTGGGAATGCATTCCTGCTGTCCCTGTATCGACGGAGACATTGAGCGAATCGGATCCAGGGCGGGATACACTGGATGATGCAGGCCACTCCATAGGAGTAACCATTACCTCCAAATTTTTCTG
This sequence comes from Scyliorhinus torazame, assembly GCF_047496885.1. Lineage (NCBI taxonomy): Eukaryota > Metazoa > Chordata > Chondrichthyes > Carcharhiniformes > Scyliorhinidae > Scyliorhinus > Scyliorhinus torazame. Next base: position 100,214,826 of record NC_092728.1, on the reverse strand, counting down.
TGGCAGGCAAAAGGCATAAATGTTAGAATAAAGTGAATGAAATGTCACACAGAGGGTTCATAGTCAATAAATAAATTTGAATACATGAGTGAAGAAGGGGCTCAATACGCTTGAGTAATGACTGAAAGCTAATTGTCTTTACTAATGTACATCAGAAGACATAAGATGCTTAACTGAACTAAACTTTTTCTCTCCTCTTCTGAAGGTTCAAGAACTTTCTGAGTTGGGGCCCAATATTTATTTGTGTATAAAACAGAGGACTGGGAAATTTGGTTTTGCGATGGGAGGAAACCTTTAGGCAGGAGATAATCACGGTGCCATATAAATTCAGAGAAAGAGATCATGAAGCACCATTTGACACTCTTATGAAGAAGTGGACAAATTTCCGTTGTGGGGTGAGACATATGGTTGTTGGGATTCTTGACAATTACTTAATTTTTTTTCAGGGAATGAGGGAAAACCGGCTCCCCGATGCGGACCCACCATAGGGAGGGTTTTTTTGCATCTGTGGGACCCAAGACGTTACTTGCCCCAAAGAGGTGGAGACTGGTTTGCATCGTCAAAGACCAACGCATGGGCCATTTTACGGTGCTGGTGGCATTTTGCTGACACTGTCTCTGCTGGTGGTGCTGCTGAGGATTCGGGGCTGCTGGTGCTGTCACTGAGCCAGCCCCACGGACAACCTGCTCGCCAGGCCCACAGGAGGCCAATTAGGAGGCTGCCTGCGGTAAACTTGCCGACCCTGTCTCGCTGCTGGCAAGTGTGAGCTTGCGCCCGATGTCGGGAATCCCATTCACATTGCAACATTCAGCCCAGTGTCACCCAGAGACCGCTGAAACACAGCTTATAGCCTGAGCAACACTGAGGTCTTGGCTGATAAGTTGCAGGTAATATTTGTACCCGTAAATTTCAGGAAGTGACCATTTAAAATTTTTTAAATTTAGTGTACCCAATTCTTTTTTTCCAATTAAGGGGCAATTTAGTGTGGCCGATCCATCTAGCCTGCACATCTTTGGGTTGTGGGGGCGAAACCCACGCAGACACAGGAAGAATGTGCAAACTCCACATGGACAGTGACCCGGGTCCTCAGCGCCGTGAGGCAGCAGTGCTAACAACTGCGCCACCGTGCAACCCTGGAAGTGACCGTTTCCAACAGGAAATGATCCTATTACCTTTGCCTTGGTCTTCAGAAGGGGCACCATTGCTTGAGACCCTACCATCAAGATCTCTGGGTCATCACTGACTCGAATCTTAACCGAGATTGCCATATCATCACCGTGGCGACAATGGCAGGGCAGAGGCTGTAAACCATGCAGTGACGCGGGTCGCCTCCTGACCCCCTCAGAGCCCCACCATAATCCACTAGGCCCAGGCTGGGAGTGTCACGGCACACTGACCACCCCACTGGGTGGGAGCACTTACAACAACACACAAAAAACTCAACACCATTCAGGATGTAGAATTCTGCTTGGTCAGCGCTCTTGCTATCAGACTCTGGATCCAATCACTTTGCCAAAGTGCACGATCATCATCCCCAAGTGGTCAAAGATTCCTCACCTGTTTCCAGAGAAGTAAAGTCAAGGGAATGTCATTGTCTCCAAATGTGTACCTACACCACATGGACTGCAGTGCCTCAAGAAGGGAGCTCACCACCACCTTCTCAAGGGCAATTAGGGATGGGCCATAAATGTTGACATGGCCAACGGCATCCACATCCCGTGAAAGAATAAAAACAATTCTCCGATTCAAGCACCATCGTGGCTTGTACCTGTATCAGCTGGTTCCCCGATTCGAGAAAATGGTTTACCACCACCCTCTCAAGGAAAACCAGGAATGGGCAATGAATGCCCGCGTTGCCAGTTTCGTCGGCCCAGTGAGCAAATAGAAAATGTGCAGACCAAAACCCACCAGGCAGTGCGCAATGCCAATCATTTCACTTCTACCTACTTCTAGTATTTGACGCACACAGAGCTTTGTTCCGCCGCACGGTTATATTATCGCTGGCGATAAGTTATTTTGAAAATTGTGTTGCACCTGCTGGGGGGCTGAGGAGGCCCTGGTTGTTTTCCCAGTTCACTTCAAAGGCGTAGAAGCAGATCATGGACCAGAGGTCGAGGAAGACGGTTCCCATGCTGTTGAGTTGATCCGCCAGCCAGAATTCAGCAAAGCTGACCTTGTGGAAGGGAGCAGTCACCGACCGACACTGTTCAGAGGGAATCGAAGACAGCGAATTAGCCGTGTCACCGAACCTTGCAGTGCAGAAACATCGGCCCACTTTGCCTAGGGTAACTCTTTCAAAGGTTTTATCAAATGAGGCGCTCACTGCCTCGCTCGCTCTTTCCCCTATTAAGTATTTAACCTATTTCTCTTTGAAAGTTTGGATCGGGTCTGGCTCCGCCTCCCTTTCAGCCAGTTTGCTTCCTGATCCATAACAACTCGCAGCATTAAAAGAAATGTATATTTTATAGAATTTACAGTGCAGAAGGAGGTCATTCGGCCCATCGAGTCTGCACCGGCTCTTGGAAAGAGCACCCTACCCAAGGTCAACACCTCCACCCTATCCCCATAACCCTGTAACTCCACCCAACACTAAGGGCAATTTTGGACACTAAGGGCAAGTTAGCACGGCCAATCCACCTAACCTGCACATCTTCGGACTGTGGGAGGAAACCGGAGCACCCGGAGGAAACCCACGCACACACGGAGAGGATGTGCAGACTCCGCACAGACAGTGACCCAAGCCGGGAATCGAACCTGGGACCCTGGAGCTGTGAAGCAATTGTGCTATCCACTGTGCTACCGTGCTGCCCACCATGGTATTCTCAACTCCTCCTCGGATCTTTTGCAAGTTAACATGAAAGTGCGCCATCTAGTGATTAGAGTCCAGGGCACACCCAGGACTGATGTTACTCATCTGGAGTAGCAGAAACTAGGGCCCAAAATGGTCAGTTAAAGTCTCACATTCGCTGCATTTGCCTCTAGACCTGACACCTTCAACATGACCATTCCATTGCTCAGCAATCTCCATTAGCATGATGATATTGAAAGTAAGAGTTTCCAATTGGTACAGTCCGTTCCCTTTATAAATCCGTTGATTGCTGAAAGGGTTTTGTTTATGGTGGGGAAGTTGGGGCAGGGCGGGGGGCTATTCCATCCTGAGAGGCCATGCCATTCCCTGGTACGAATGGCAACAGGCATACGTCTACTAACCCTCTGCAGCTGCTATGGGCACCACACATGGTCAATGGGCAAGTATCGTGCCAGGAATTTCTCTTAACCTCCAGTGAGAGAGAGGGGGTTGGGAGGGGGGGGGGGTGGATTGTAACCTCCACATGGCCATTGAGCCGGCTGCATGGATTCTCACTATTCCCTAATGATTAGGTTATCAGGGAGTTTGCGAACCCTGAGTCACAACAACGGGACCCCCCCCCCATTCAAAGGGATCCACAGCTGGAAAATGGGACCTTTATCCCCATCCGAGTACTGTTCCTCCTGCCGAATCACAGAAGCGTTACCGCACAGGGAAAGGCCATTCGGCCCATCGCATCTGCGTCGGCTCTCGGAATGAGGAACTCACCTCGTTCCATTCCCCGGCCTCCTCTCCGTTAACCCTGCGCATTTGTTCTTTCCAGATAAATCCCTTTTGAATGTTTCATTTGAACCTGCCACCACCACACTCTCAGGCAGCGGATTCCAAACCCTAACCACCCACTGTGTGAAAAAATATTTACCCTGTCACCTTTTTGTTTATTTTCCACTCACGGCTTAAAATCTCCTGGCTACAAGCCTTTCGCAAGCGGGAACAGTTTCTCCCTATCTTCTCTGCCCAGACCTCTCAGGATTTTAAATATCTCTCGCAAATCTCCTCTCAGCCTTCTTTTCTTTGGGATAACCAGAGACGATAAAAGGCGCTACGTAAATGCAAGTTCTTTCTTCCTCGGCCGAGTACTTACCAGGACCTTCAGTAGCCAGACCCGGGACTTGTAGTAGAAGGTCTTTGTGGGGTTCAGAAGCAGCAACAAAAAGAATCCGTACAGGGCCAAGGGATTGACTGGCATTGGGGTGTGGATGTAAGTACTGAAGAGGCAAGCGAGGAGGCTTAAACACCAGAGGACCCCAAGGAAACCTGCCAACTGGAAGAGAAAGATGCCCGTGAGAAACTCTCAAATGTTTGGACCTGTCCCGTACAGGATCGGCTGACACATTGCCCACACTGTCATAAATCATGAAAAAAGTGTCCACTTTTACATTCTTTCTTGGGCATGGGTGGCAAGGCCAGCATTTGGTGCCCATCCTGAGAAGGAGGTGGTGGCTGGCCGGATGTGAATGCATGGCCTGTCTGGCTACTTCAGAGGCATTCAGGATCAACCACAATGATACGGGCCTCGAGTCTCAAGCAAGCCAGACCAAACATGGTTGGCAGATTTCCCTGCCTAAAGGGGAATTTTAAGAGATCGAACATCTTCAGGGTCTCAGTTACTGTGGGCAGCTTCTTATTTACATATTTTTAAACACTGAATTGAAATTCTCAAACAGCCACGGTGGAATTTAGAAACATGGAACTAAGTGCAGAAGGAGGCCATTCGGCCCATCGAGTCTGCACCGACCCTCTGAAAGAGCACCCTACCTATGCCCACTTCCCCGCCCTATCCCTGTAACCCCCACCTAACCTGCACATCTTTGGACACCAAAGGGCAATTTATCGTAGCCAATCCAGCTAACTTGCACATCTGTGGACTGTGGAAGGAAACCGGAGCACCCGGAGGAAATGTACTCTCATATTCTCTGGACAGCTTTAGTTCAGTGACACAATGACTTCACCACAGTATCCCTGCATGCAGAATATGGCATTGGGCCCTCAACAGTGATTAAAACCGGGGCCCGGTGGAATACTGGTGTCTGACCTCATTCCAATTACCCAGTGTTAGGTTACCTTCTTCTACCAACCCCACTATTTGGCAGCACTGTCGTTTTGGAAAGAGGTCGGTGGACTCACCTCAAAGAATTGATGGTGGGAAAGGTGGTTCCTGGGGTCAAGTTCAAAGATCAGAGTGTGGTTCACCCCAGACTTTCTCCAGCCATAGGTGTTAATCCCCAACAGGAAGACAAACTCAATCACGATGAAGCCTCCTCGATAGGCCCTCAGTAGGGGCCACACACTGGCTTCCTGGGACACATAGATACCTGGGGAAAAATCAGATCTAGTGAGGAACATGTTCTGGCCATGGGTAGGTGGATGTGAGGCAATAGGTTTGTCATTTGATCAATGGCCTGTAATCAAAACTGTATTTGGACAGCGAGTTTAACTAGAGCAGTATATAAAGGCACTGGAGGAAGTTCAATATTTACAATTCGCCCGGATTTATCTTGAGATGCTGGATTCTCCCAAAATGGGGCGATGTCCCCAGGCCGACGTAAAAATGCTGGCGTTTCTCTCCCAAGTTTCCAATAAACAAGAACAGTCGATTCACTCACCTTCAGAGGGCTAGCTGGGACCCAGGGTGATTCATGCAGCTGGCTGCAGGTACGGGCCCCTGCTCTTCCGTGCTCGGACCGCGGAGGCAGCTGCAGAACGTAGCGCCCCCCCCCGCCAGTGCCCGATAATTCCCCCCCCCCTCCTCCTCTCACCAGGGCGGCCGTGGACTGAGTCCACAGCTGCCATGCGAGCATCCTGACCGTCCATAGCATGTTAGTTCCACGCCGTCAGGAACTCGGCCAGTCGGGAGTGGAGGATGGCTGGGTGGGCCTCTGGCAAGGCACCCCAGCCGCGCGGAGTACTACGCGCACAGGTCGATTTTCGGGGCCCAGAGAAATGCCAGACCGGCGCTGGGCCCGATTTGGGCGCCAAATTGGATTCTCCGCCCTCGCGCTGAACGGGATTTCGGCGCGGGTCTGCGGAGAATCCAGGAAAATGTCAGGAGTTTGTGATAGAATTCTAAAACGCATGATTTCTTTTCTCCCATGTTAATTGGTCCATTCAAACGTCAATCTTTGTCACACCTCCTGTGATTGGCTGCTGCTGCGGGTTAGGATGTGCCCAGGATTCCGAAGGCCCGGATTAGGGGGCTGAGCATTCAGGACTGAAATGAGGAGGAATGTGAATCCAGTTCAGGGGTTTCGGATGCTCGATTGTTCAATATATTCAAGGCCGGGATAAATAGGTAATGCATGGAGCAGGAGGGAAAGTGGAATTGGCGGAGAAGATCAGCCTGGACTTGATGACCAAGGAAGGCATATTCATAACCTGGACCAACAGGTTGCAAAGTTCTTTCAACTAATGGCAGGGAGTAAGAACAGGAGAGATTCCTTGTCCTCCATGTGTTGGGAGCCTCTACCATCACTAACCAATAATCCAGACTACAACATGCATGTCAAAGTGTATTTTGCCAGAGCAATTCAGACTCCTTGGAAGGGGTGAATGAGGGTTGGTTGAAATTGGCTGGACGGCTAGTGTGGATCAAAAATTGGTGCTAACAGCGCGGGTCTCGATTCCCATTTCTGCTGAGGCGGATTCGGGACCTGCCTCCTTGCCCTACCCACAGTGGAATTTGTGGGCCCGTGTGTGGGGCCTGCCTTCCTGCAGAGAACTGAAGAGGATGTCATAGAATTTACAGTGCAGAAGGAGGCCATTCGGCCCATCGGCTCTTGGAAAGAGCATCCCACCCAAGGTCAACACCTCCACCCTATCCCCATAAAGCAGCAACCCCACCCAACACTAAGGGCAATTTTGGACACTAAGGGCAATTGAGCACGGCCAATCCACCTGACCTGCACATCTTTAGACTGTGGGAGGAAACCGGAGCACCCGGAGGAAACCCACGCACACACGGGGAGGATGTGCAGACTCCGCACAGACAGTGACCCAGCCGGACTCGTACCTGGGACCCTGGAGATGTTAAGAAATTGTGCTACCCACAATGCTACTGTGCTGTCCTAAAGTTAGGATCTGTGGCAAGAGAGAGTTTGATAGGTCATCGAGGGCTGGATAAATGTTGAACATCAGGCTGCTTGACTGACAGTCAAGAATCATCCAATTAGATAACGGGGATGTCTCTTAATTACTGATTGGCTGTGGTATGTGGGGACATGTTGGGCAAGGTGGACAGGGGCAGTAGCTCCACATTATGTCTCCGGCAATGTACATCCAACTCGAGTTGACAACGTTACCAATAAGCCTTTGCAGTGCCTGTGCTTCCTTACATGTTTAATTACAGTCTGAAAAAGTGACAAGGCACAAGCCCCGTGAAATATGTAAGACATCCCATGCCACTTTTCTTATGAATAATTCATTCCCTGAAAGTGTTACCTCAGGGAACTTCAGACAGGGGTAAAAATCGAACGTCCTCCCTTTCTAAACTGATAAGGTCGAGCCGCAGCAAGTAACACAATCTGTGCCCTGGTCCTGTAGATCTTGGGAGAGTGAGGCTACATGGGAGGCTGTAAAGTAGGACTGCAAGTGTCTCACGCTGCAGTCTGGGGGGTAGGCCGCACTCGACTCATTACCGTCTTGTCAGTGGATGTCGCGCTGACCTGGGTTACTGGAGCTGCTTGTCTGCTGCTGTCACCCGACCTGCACAAGTCGTTGAATTATTCATGCCAACCTGTCAGTAGTGATGTTTACAAATAACTTGAGAATACACAATGAGACATCCGCCTCTTCCCAATTGGCCGGGTCCCCAAGCTTACCTTTGATAATTATCAGCACCATAAGAGCCAAGATGATTCCACACTGCAGGCCCACCCGAAAGGTGATCCACACTGGAGCAGTCTGAGGGGGGTCACAGGATATAACAATTTAATGTTGGTGATTAGCAGTCAGGAAAACCTTGAAACCAGTCATCGTACCCTCAAAGCATCTCCATTAAACACATACACACGCACACACACGCACATGAACTAGGAGTAGGCCATCTCACACCTCGGGCCTGCTCCGCCATTCAACAAGATCATGGCTGGTCTTTTTGTGGACTCAGCTCCACTTACCCGCCCGCTCATCGTAACCCTCAACTCCTTTACCTTTGCCAAAAATACATTGAACGAGGTCGCCTCAACTGCTTCACTGGGCAGGGAATTCCACAGATTCACAACCCTTTGGGTGAAGAAGTTCCTCCTCAACTCGGTCCTAAATCTGCTCCCCCTTATTTTGAGGCTATGCCCCCTAGTTCTAGTTTCACCCGCCTGTGGAAACAACCTCCCTGCTTCTATCCTGTCTATTCCTATCATAATTGTATATGTTTCTATAAGACCCCCCTCATTCTTCTAAATTCCAATGAGTATAGTCCCAGTCTGCTCAGTCTCTCCTTATAAGTTGATGCTCTGAACTCCGGAATCAACCTAGTGAACATCCTCTGCACACCCTCCAGTGCCAGTACATCCTTTCTCATGTAAGGACACACACACACACACACACATACCAATCTCACACTGGCAAACACACTGTCAGGAAACTGAATCATTATAATACTTTTCTGTTGGTTTTATCACTGCAATTTTTCTCATGTACTGGAGAACAGGTTTGAGGGGGTGTATTTGTTGCAATTGGATTATGAGACAGTGGCTAGGATTTTCCAAGTCTCCTACGCCATGTTTTCCCACAGCAGCGACACCTTGCCGTTGGCTGCTGGCGGGATCTTTCGATCATGCCAAAGTCTATGGTGCTTTGTATGTCTCACCCACCTTGCCACCAGGGAACCTGCTGTAGGGGTTTGCCTTCAGTGGGGCCAAAACATCCCCCCAGCAGGAAAACCCAGGAAATCCCACCCAGAGTGACTGCAACGGTCTAAGCCAAGAATAAGAAGTGGTTATGATACGTTAATGCACCAAGAGGAAATGCAATCAGAATTTACATAAGGCAATAAAAGAAATGGTTTTGAAGTGGGTTTCTTTATTTCAAAGGAGGACATGAAAAAGTTGTAAACGTTGTGAGTGAGACAAAGATAGGGTAAGTTTACATTTTAAAATATAGGAGCTTGTGGTAAACCACTGTAGTATATAATATGTGTATTGTGGTAAATGGCTACTGTATTACATGTAATGTGGTAAACCACTGCCCGATGGCTCCGCCTCCCCTCGGGCTCAGTATAAAGGTGGCTGGTCTCCGCCTCTGACCCAGTTCGGGATCAGAGGCCAGGAGGCTTTCTGTTTAGTTTTATTAAAGCCTCAGTTACGTTCACCACTCGTCTTGTGTTCATTGATGGCACATCAGAGCTGAAGCAAAGAAAGGAGCTTGATCAGTTCTGGGAGAAAAGGCACTTGTGAGTGACTGATTGAAACACTAGAGGATAAAGAGCTCGAAGGGAAGGAACCCATTTAAGAAAACTCTGAAGCCTGTGTGAGGGAGTAGCTGGCCGGATCTCCCAGAAGATATAGTAAATAAGGTCAAAACCATTTTCTGTCAGCCTCAGAGGACATCCTAAGAGCAATCTATAGATTTTAAAAACTGTAAAGATTGTTGCCAAGCGGAAAAGGGAAGATTAGCTCTGAATGCAGTTTAAATTAAGATCTTTCTGGAATGGTATTAAAGTACTGTTATCTGTGTGGAGCCTTCTTGTGTTTAAGTGTATTTTTTTCTTATTTTAAAGAAAGTTTACTTATTATAAAAACATCACAATTGGTCAGAGAAATCATTTCCTGATTTCAGAAAACCTCCTCATAATACACAAATTGCAAAACCCGTTTTGGCAGCTGTTTCAAATTTCCCTGGGGCAGCTTGGGATTTACCATCAGCCATGTCTCAACAAAATTGGGGGTTCTTTGCAGGATATTAAAAGAATAATTCCTTGATTGGCTTGGAATTGCTGCATTTAAAGGCAACGAGAGTGAGGAAAATTCTGAACCAGGGTAACTTGAGATTTTGAAGTGGAAGTCTGCAAAATAGCTTTGACAATTGCTGAGACCTTTCTGGAACTAGATCATACAACCTTGGGTGGCTTAAAAAAGGTAACTAAAGTTAAGTTAACAGAATTGGCAGCAAAGTTACAAATAGGATTATCTGCAAGGTTAATAAAATCAATCAAGTGAAGGGATGACACAGCATTTGAAATAGAGAGGGATAGCAGAGAGACCAAGTTTCCCAATGAGAAAGTCGCTTGAAGTGGCTAAAATTCAGTTGCAAATTAAAAATTCTGAATTGGACGGTATAAAGGGGAAAGACAAGAAAGAGAAAGGGAGGAAAAGGAAAGAGAATAAGTGTTTCATAGGGAATAGGCAGAAAGGCAGGAGAGAGAAAAGGCAAGAGAATGAGACCAAAGAAGACATGAAAGGGAATTGGATATGGAGAGCTTAGAAAAGGAGGAAGAAGAAAAAGGAAAGAGCAAGAGAAAGAATTCCAGCTTAAAAAGCTGGCAGTTAAAAAAAAAGACTCCAGAAGATCAAGAGGAAAGACTTATTTCCAGACAGGAAACCCATGGGGAGATGTTTAAATTCATACAAACTCTTCCAAAGTTTGAGGAAAGAGATTTTGAAGCATTCTTTATCTCATTTGAGAAAACAGATAAACACATGAAATAGCCAAAAGAAATTTGAACATTACTATTATAGAGCAGGCGATTATCTGGGCAATATGATACAGTGAAGAAAGCTATTCTAAATCCATATGAGTTGGTTCCAGAGGTAAGCAAGCAGAAATTTTGAAATGTAAGAAAATAGCCTGGACATACTTATATTGAATTTAAAAGAATCAAACAAAGTAATTTTGACTGGTGGATAAGGGTACTAAAAATAGAGGTAACCTTTGAAGCTCTCAGAGAAGTAAATCTTTTGGAAGAACTTAAAAATTAAAGAATCAATGTAGAGGAACAATGGGCGAAATTCTCCCCAAACGGCGCGATGTCCGCCGACTGGTGCCCAAAACGGCGCCAATCAGACGGGCATCGCGCCGCTCCAAAGGTGCAGAATGCTCCGCATCTTTGGGGGCCGAGCCCCAACATTGAGGGGCTAGGAGGGATTTCCGCCCCGCCAGCTGGCGGAAACGGCCTTTGTTGCCCCGCCAGCTGGCGCGGAAATGACATATCGGGGCGGCGCATGCGTGGGAGCGTCAGCGGCCACTGAAAGTTTCCCACGCATGCGCAGTGGAGGGAGTCTCTTCCGCCTCCGCCATGGTGGAGACCGTGGCGGAGGCGGAAGGGAAAGAGTGCCCCCACGGCACAGGCCCACCTGCGGATCGGTGGGCCCCGATCGCGGGCCAGGCCACCGTAAGGGCACCCCCGGGGTCAGATCGCCCCGCGCCCCCCCCCCCAGGACCCCGGAGCCCGCCCATGCCACCTTGTCCCGCCGGTAAATAGGTACTTTAATTTACGCCGGCGGGACAGGCAATTTATCGGCGGGACTTCGGCCCATCCGGGCCAGAGAATCGAGCGGGGGAGCCCGCCAACCGGCGCGGCGCGATTCCCGCCCCCGCCCAATCTCCGGTGCCGGAGACTTCGGCAACCGGCGGGGGCGGGATTCACGGCAGCCTCCGGCGATTCTCCGACCCGGCGGGGGGTCGGAGAATGACGCCCAATAGGTTAAGACTGCCAGACAGTCAGCAGAAATAGCTGGTCCATAGATCAAAACCGTTTTTTCAACACCCTTTTAAATTGGAGTACGATAGAAAATGGGGAGGTGAGAGGAAGGCATTTAGACAAGGAAGAGATGGAGCTGCTGAAGATTCTCAGGAAATGTTACCTTCAGACTAGGGAGGAAGATGCCGAGAGTAGAAGTGATGTAAAGGAGTGTAAATGTTTGGATTGTAATAAGGTTGGGCACACAAAATCAAGGTGCTGGAGGCTACATAGTAAAACTATGGAGACTAAGAAAGGTGCTGCAAGTTAAAGGCTTTAGGATAAGACAAACCGATAGGTTGTGTTCAAGTAGAAAAGAGAGAGTGTCAGCTGAAGGGTGAAAATGTGGTTTCAGTCTACTCAAAGGAATGTTGAACAGGCAGGTTGAAGAAATGTTTGAAGATTTCTGATGGAATCTTACCAGAATTTGGCAAAGTGTCCGGCTCAGACAGAAAACTGGCTTGGAATGCTTCAGTAGCGCAGACCAATTTTCTCATGGAATGTTGAGTCTCTTCGCCAAAGAAAAGTCATGATGTGGCGATGCCGGCGTTGGACTGGGGTGGGCACAGTAAGAAGTCTTACAACACCAGGTTAAAGTCCAACAGGTTTGTTTCAAATCACTAGCTTTCGGAAGGAGGAAGGAGCAGCGCTCCGACAGCTAGTGATTTGAAACAAACCTGTTGGACTTTAACCTGGTGTTGTAAGACTTCTTACGAAAGAAAAAAGTGAGCGTGCTTTATGCCATCACTCTGGCGGGGCAGGGCCTCATAGAGCTGGCAATCGGCTCTAAATAGAAAGATGGCACCCCAACCAGCGCTGCAGCCAAGTGGCCCCCAGTCTACGTCACGGAGGTCTCGGGGCTCTCCTCCCCCCCCAACCCACCCCACTCCAACATTCAGCGCCGACAACCAACCCTTCACCCGACATTCATCGTCGGCAACCTCCCCTCCTAGCATTCATTGCCGGCAAACACCCCCTCCCCTCTCAATCTCCGCTATCCCCCCCCCCCCCCGCACACCACATATCAATGCACAACCTGTGCCAGGGGGCAGTGGCAGGCCTCCCCCCCTCACCCCCCCCCCCCCCCCAGGGGGGCAGGGGGGGGGGCTATACTTACCTCTGTGCTCTGGATGGATTCTCTCCAGGCTTCATGCCTGGCCCAACCTGTTGTAAAACCTCGCTGACATGAATATTTAGCGAGGGGAGATAATGTGGCAGGGGGAGGGGGTGCTGATAATATTAAAATGAATTCAAATTTATTAGTACGAGGTTCACGCCCTTTGTGGGCACGATTCCCGTGACGTCACCGGCGAGTAGTGGGGAAAATCAGGAAACACGATCTCACCAGCGAGAATCGAGTTTCCCGATTCTCACGCGATTTTCCACTCTCACCGCTGATCCCGTGGGCAACGAGTGTGGGCTAAAGATTCCGCCGTTTATCTGTGAGGGAAAAGTCCTTTTATGTGTACAAGGTGGAAGTGGAAGAGATATCAAAATTACAAGAGATATGGGGTTAGTCAGTCCTTAATGTTCTGGAATAATGATATTGTTGTTCAGAGGGAAGATTGCAGGAAAATGAGCGAGTAAGAGGAATGCATGGAGAAACATAAAATATTTCATTGTGTAAGATGAGTTTTAAAAGTAGCTTGAAAACCCCGATTATAGGAACAGTGAAGAAATTGCCTATTTCAGGGGTTTAATTTAACTTTGAAAATAATATAGCTGGGTCCCAGATGTTGGAAATGCCTACAGTAGTTGAACAGCCTGTGGAAATGCAATCAACAGAAGCCTTGCAGGAAGAACGTCCTGGATTGTTTCCAGAATGTGCGGAACACGATCACAGACTCATACGTTGAGCCAGAAGGAGGAGTTTAGAAGACGGCGCAAAGGGATGAAGGGCAAATAGCTGAGGTTATCTTTGATAAGACTGTTCCATAGGATCACTACAGTGCAGAAGGAGGCCATTCGGCCCATCAGGTCTGCATCGACCCTACCGAGGCCCACACCCCTGCCCTATCCCTGTAACCCTGTAACCCCACCTAACGTACACATCTTTGGACACTATGGGGCAACCTAAGCACGGCCAATCCATCTAACCCGCACATCTTTGGACTGTGGGAGGAAACCGGAGCACCCGGAGGAAACCCACGCAAACATGGGGAGAACACGCAAACTCCACACAGACAGTCACCCAAGGCCGGAAGAGAACCAGGGTCCCTGGCACTGTGAGGCAGCAGTGCTAACCACTGTGCCGCCGTGCCAGGAGGAGAGAATTGAGAAGAATGAAACTGAAGTATTCAGCTCAGGGAAAATGGTAGCGTGACAGCAAAAAGATCTGAAAAAAAGTTATCCCAGGCAACATACTAAGAAACAGAGGCAGTGTATTCCAGAATTCCTGTAATCCTTAAGGATTTTTTAAAAAAATGTTAATGGGAAATGGGCACCACTGGCTGGGCCAACATTTATTGCCTATCCCTAATTGCCCTGCTGGGCCATTTAATAGTTAGCACATTGCTTTGGGTCTGGAGTCATTTGTAGGCCAGACCAGGTAAGGAGGCAGATTTCCTTCCCTAAAGAAAAAAACAGATGGGGTTTTACAATGACTGACAATAGTTTCATGGTCACCATTAGACTTTTAATACCAGAATTTTATTGAATTCAAATTTCAACATCTGCCATGGTGAGATTACGAATCTGGGTCCCCAGACCATTACTGGTCACTGCATTATTAGTCCAGTTATAATTCCACTACTGCATTGCCTCCCCCTCAGGATAACGTATTAATGAGTGAGTGAAGACCTTCTCATATTCTGGCAAATGAGAAATTAGCAGAAATACATCAGGTAGCAATACCATCTGGATACAGAAAAGACATTATTGAGTTGAGTTGCAGTAATTGGAGTTCACCTATTGTGTCGGTACCAAAACTGGATGGAAACAAAAGGGTGTGAAAGCGAATTTACACCCCATTTCACATTTGGTAGACTGCATTGAAAAAATGGGGCAATCAACGTTCATTACAAAGACTAACTTGTTGAACATTTATTGGCAAATGTCTCCATCGGAAATGGGCGGACGAGGTTCAGCTTTTGTAACACTAGATGGACTTTATCAGTTCAAAGCCATGCCGTTTGGTATGAAAAATGCCCCAGCCACTTTCCAGAGACTGACGAATAAGGTTATTACTGGACCGAGTCACTATGCTGTGGACATTGACGATTTGGTGGTATTCAGTGAAACATGGAAGGAGCACTTCCAACATTAGGGAGAACTATTTGATCGTCTACAACCTCTCATTCCTGCCTACCCTCATAACCTTTCACCCCCTTGTTAATCTAGAATCCATCAAGCTCTGCCGTAAAAATATTTCAAACATTCTGCTTCCACTGCCTTTTGTGGAAGAGAGTTCCAGAGACTCACGGCCCTCAGAGAAAGGGTTCGCCTCTGAAATGAGCGACCCCTTATTGTTAAACAGTGACCCCGAGCCCCAATGCAAAAGGTCACTGCAAGGTAAAATTACTGGAGCGATCTGAAGATAGCGGTTCTGAAATGGAGTGGCGCTTGAACAGAGTGGCTTAATTGGGAATTTGGAGATGGCGGAATGTTCTGGTAAATCTTGGTCAGTGTAATCTGTAGAAACTGAAGCCTAGTTTAGAAGCTTGACTTAAACTTTAGAAATTCCAGTTGAAAGAACTTGCCTGCCAGTGGCAGTTAACCATCAATCAGTTCTAATAATAGGTGCCCATCACCAGGTTTAGGGCAGTTGAGTCATCACTAGGACCGTGGGAATAGTTATAAATAGTCTGAATAGAGCGGTGGGCAGAGCAGTTCTGAAACCCTATCCCCATAAGACATAGGAGGAAAAGTAGCCCACTCGGCCCATCCAGTCCGCTCCTCTATTTAATGAGATCAAGATGTGGAGATGCCGGCGTTGGACTGGGGGGAGCACAGTTAGAAGTCTTACAACACCAGGTTAAAGTCCAACAGGTTTGCTTTCGAATCTCCTTTACCTGAAGAAGGTAAAAAGAGTGATTCGAAACAAACCTGTTGGACTTTAACCTGGTGTTGTAAGACTTCTCACTGCAATGAGATTATGGTTGATCTGATATAATCCTGAACTACATTTTCATGCTTTATCCTCATAACCCTTGATTCCCTTACGGATTACAAATCTCAGCCTTGAT
Organism: Scyliorhinus torazame; assembly: GCF_047496885.1. Lineage (NCBI taxonomy): Eukaryota > Metazoa > Chordata > Chondrichthyes > Carcharhiniformes > Scyliorhinidae > Scyliorhinus > Scyliorhinus torazame. Next base: position 100,199,102 of record NC_092728.1, on the reverse strand, counting down.
CATACTTAATGACCCAGCCTCCACAGCTCTCTGCGGTAAGAATTCCACCGATTCACTCCCCTCTGAGAGAAGAAATTCCTCCCCATCTCTGTTTTAAATGGGTGACTCCATCCTCTGAGATTGTGCCCTCTGGCCCTAGACTCTATCAAAAAGGGAAACAACCTCTCAGCATCTACCCTGTCAAACCCCCTGAGAATCCGATATGTCTCAATGGGGTCACCTCTCATTCTTCGAAACTCAATGAGTACAGGCCCAACCTACGCAACCTCTCCTCATAGGAAAATCCCTCCATTCCTGGGATCAACCTCGTGAACCCTCTCTGCACTGCCTCCAATGCCAGTATATCTTTCCTTAGATAAAGGGGACCAAACTGTTCACAGTATTCCAGGTGTGGTCTAACTACTGCCTTGTATAATTTTAGCAGGACCTCCCTGTTTTTATACTCCATTCCCTTTGAAATAATGACATGAACACTGCTCCCAGCCAGTTCCGATGTAGGCAATCCCAACGGTGATGTGTTGGGTGCTCTGGATCCGTGGAACACATAGAGGCCACCAACACTTAAAATAGTGCAACACGAGACTTCCGGGTGCGGCGATGACCAGCTGAGTCGCACGTTTCGGCAGCTCCCGGTGGAACGGCAATTTTAACGGCTAAAAGTACTGTGCGGTGAACCAGAAGGGAATCCCCCCTGGATACGGATGAAAAAAGGAGAGGAAGGTGGCCGGATTGCGGTGGATCCTTTAGAGCAGCGGCAAGGAAGGCAAGCAAAAACCAAGATGGCGTCGGAAGGTGGCAGTTTAATATGGGGCCCTGAACAACACGGGTTTTTGAAACGCTGCGTGGAAGAACTCAAAAAGGAATTGAAGAAGGAGCTGTTGGCCCCGATATTACAGGCGATCGAAGGGCTAAAGGAGGAGCAAAAGACCCAGGAGCGGGAGCTTCGGGTCGTGAAGGCAAAGGCTGCCGAGAATGAGGACGACATACAGGGCCTGGTGGTGAAGACGGAGATGCACGAGGCACACCATAAACGATGTGTGGAAAGGCTGGAGGCACTGGAGAACAACGCGAGGAGGAACAACCTAAGGATTCTTGGTCTTCCTGAAGGTGCGGAGGGAGCGGACGTCGGGGCATATGTGAGCATGATGCTGCACTCGTTAATGGGAGCGGAGGCCCCGGCGGGTCCGCTGGAGGTGGAGGGAGCATACCGAGTGATGGCGCGAGGACCGAGAGCAGGAGAAATTCCTAGAGCCATAGTGGTGAGATTCCTCCGTTTTAAGGACAGAGAGATGGTCCTTAGATGGGCAAAGAAAACTCGGAGCAGTAAGTGGGAGAACGCGGTGATCCGCGTATACCAAGACTGGAGTGCGGAGGTGGCGAGAAGGAGGGCAAGCTTTAATCGGGCCAAGGCGGTGCTTCACAAAAAGAAGATAAAATTCGGAATGCTGCAGCTGGCAAGACTGTGGGTCACATATCAAGGGAGGCACCACTACTTTGAGACGGCGGATGAGGCGTGGACTTTTATCGTGGAAGAAAAATTGGAATGAGCGGGTTATTAAAAAAAGAACGTTTGAAACAAAGTGGTGGGGCGAGTATGGGGGGGCGAAGAGGGGGGTAAAAAGGGGGGAAAGAGGAGTTTTATGTTATTAATCCTGCAATGTGGTAACTTTTCTCTCTTCCACAGGAGGTGGTGGGGGGAGGAAAGGAGGTGGAAGAGATGGGGCATTGGCCATTGGGGGCGGGGCCAAGGGGGAAGCGCGGGCTCGGTTCCCGCGCTATGATAATCATGGCGGGAATAGGGAAGCAGGAAGGAGGGGCCGTCGCACGGTGCGAGCCGAGGTCACGGGGGGAAGCAGAGGTCGGCCAGAGTTTGCTGACTTCTGGGAGCAACATGGGGGGTGTAACTACGCTAGTGGGGGATCTAGCGGGGGGGGGTGGGAGGGGGGAATTATTGGGCTGCTGCTGCTGGGGAGAGGGGGGAGCTGGTATGGGGTGGGATGGGCGGGGGGGCACCGCCTGGGGGGGGACACAGCTGCGTGGGAACCGGGTGAGGAGCTGGAAAAAGGGGATGGCTAATTGACAAGGGGGGGGTAAAAAGCCCCCCAACCCGGCTGATCACGTGGAACATGAGAGGGCTGAACGGGCCGATAAAGAGGGCACGGGTACTCGCACACCTTAAGAAACTTAAGGCAGACGTGGTTGTGTTACAGGAAACGCACTTGAAACTGATAGACAAGGTGAGACTACGCAAAGGTTGGGTGGGGCAGGTGTTCCATTCGGGGTTAGGTGCGAAAAACAGGGGGGTGGCTATATTAGTGGGGAAGCGGGTAATGTTTGAGGCAAAGACTATAGTGGCGGATAGCGGGGGCAGATACGTGATGGTGAGTGGCAAACTACAGGGGGAGACGGTGGTTTTGGTAAACGTATATGCCCCGAACTGGGATGATGCCAATTTTATGAGGCGTATGCTAGGACGCATCCCGGACCTAGAGGTGGGAAAGTTGGTAATGGGGGGAGATTTCAATATGGTGTTGGAACCAGGGCTGGACAGGTCGAGGTCCAGGACTGGAAGGAGGCCGGCAGCAGCCAAGGTGCTTAAAGATTTTATGGAGCAGATGGGAGGAGTAGACCCGTGGAGATTTAGCAGACCTAGGAGTAAGGAGTTTTCGTTTTTCTCCTATGTCCACAAAGTCTATTCGCGAATCGACTTTTTTGTTTTGGGAAGGGCGTTGATCCCGAAGGTGAGGGGAACGGAGTATACGGCTATAGCCATTTCGGATCACGCTCCACATTGGGTGGACTTGGAGATAGGGGAGGAAACAGAAGGGCGCCCACCCTGGAGAATGGACATGGGACTAATGGCAGATGAGGGGGTGTGTCTAAGGGTGAGGGGGTGCATTGAAAAGTACTTGGAACTCAATGATAATGGGGAGGTCTAGGTGGGAGTGGTCTGGGAGGCGCTGAAGGCAGTGGTTAGAGGGGAGCTGATATCAATAAGGGCACATAAAGGAAAGCAGGAGAGTAGGGAACGGGAGCGGTTGCTGCAAGAACTTCTGAGGGTGGACAGGCAATATGCAGAGGCACTGGAGGAGGGACTGTAAAGGGAAAGGCAAAGGCTACACGTAGAATTTGACTTGCTGACAACGGGTACTGCAGAGGCACAGTGGAGGAAGGCACAGGGTGTACAGTACGAATATGGGGAGAAGGCGAGCAGGTTGCTGGCCCACCAATTGAGGAAAAGGGGAGCAGCGAGGGAAATAGGGGGAGTGAGGGATGAGGAAGGAGAGATGGAGCGGGGAGCGGAGAGAGTGAATGGAGTGTTCAAGGCATTTTATAAAAAATTATACGAAGCTCAACCCCCGGATGAGAGGGAGAGAATGATGGGCTTTATGGACCGGCTGGAATTTCCCAAGGTGGAGGAGCAGGAAAGGGTGGGACTGGGAGCACAGATTGAAATAGAGGAAGTAGTGAAAGGAATTAGGAGCATGCAGGTGGGGAAGGCTCCGGGACCGGATGGATTCCCAGTTGAATTTTACAGGAAATATGTGGACTTGCTCGCCCCACTACTGATGAGGACCTTTAATGAGGCAAAGGAAAGGGGACAGCTGCCCCCGACTATGTCTGAGGCAACGATATCGCTTCTCCTAAAGAAGGAAAAGGACCCGCATTGACCTATTTCCCTCCTAAATGTAGACGCTAAGATTCTGGCCAAGGTAATGGCAATGAGGATAGAGGATTGTGTCCCGAGGGTGGTCCATGAGGACCAAACTGGGTTTGTGAAGGGGAGACAGCTGAATACGAATATACGGAGGCTGCTAGGGGTAATGATGATGCCCCCACCAGAGGGGGAAGCGGAGATAGTGGTGGCGATGGATGCCGTTACTTGGGGATCCAGATAGCCAAGAATTGGGGTACATTTAACGCGATTGGTGGAACAAATGGAGGAGGACTTCAAGAGATGGGACATGGTATCCCTGTCACTGGCAGGGAGGGTGCAGGCGGTTAAAATGGTAGTCCTCCCGAGATTCCTCTTTGTGTTTCAGTGCCTCCCGGTGGTGATCACGAAGGCTTTTTTCAAAAGGATCGAAAAGAGTATCATGAGTTTTGTGTGGGCCGGGAAGACCCCGAGAGTGAGGAAGGGATTCTTACAGCGTAGTAGGGATAGGGGGGGCTGGCACTACCGAGCCTAAGTGAGTACTACTGGGCCGCCAATATCTCAATGGTGAGTAAGTGGATGGGAGAAGAGGAGGGAGCGGCGTGGAAGAGATTGGAGAGGGCGTCCTGTAGGGGGACTAGCCTACAAGCTATGGTGACGGCCCCATTGCTGTTCTCACCGAAGAAATACACCACAAGCCCGGTGGTGGTGGCGACTTTGAAAATTTGGGGACAGTGGAGACGGCATAGGGGGAAGACGGGAGCCTTGGTGGGGTCCCCGATAAGAAATACCCATAGGTTTGCCCCGGGGAGAATGGATGGGGGATTTGGAATATGGCAAAGAGCAGGAGTAATGCAACTGAAAGATCTGTTTGTAGATGGGAAGTTCGCAAGTCTGGGAGCGCTGACCAAGAAATATGGGTTGCCCCAAGGGAATGCATTCCGGTATATGCAACTGAGGGCTTTTGCGAGGCAGCAGGTGAGGGAATTCCCGCAGCTCCCGACGCATGAGGTGCAGGACAGAGTAATCTCAAAGACATGGGTGGGGGACGGTAAGGTGTCAGATATATATAGGGAAATGAGGGACGAGGGGGAGATAATGGTAGATGAGCTGAAAGGGAAATGGGAAGAAGAGCTGGGGGAGGAGATTGAGGAGGGGCTGTGGGCGGATGCCCTAAGTAGGGTAAACTCATCGTCCTCGTGTGCCAGGCTAAGCCTGATTCAATTTAAGGTGTTACACAGGGCGCATATGACTGGAGCACGGCTCAGTAAATTTTATGGGGTAGAGGTTAGGTGTGCGAGATGCTCGAGAAGCCCAGCGAATCACACCCACCTGTTCTGGTCATGTCCGGCACTACAGGGGTTCTGGGTGGGGGTGACAAAGGTGCTTTCGAAAGTAGTGGGGGTCCAGGTCGAACCAAGCTGGGGGTTGGCTATATTTGGGGTTGCACAAGAGCCGGGAGTGCAGGAGGCGAGAGAGGCCGATGTTTTGGCCTTTGCGTCCCTAGTAGCCCGGCGCAGGATACTGTTGATGTGGAAGGAAGCCAAGCCCCCGGGGTTGGAGACCTGGATAAATGACATGGCAGGGTTTATAAAGCTGGAACGGATTAAGTTCGTCCTAAGGGGATCGGCTCAAGGGTTCACCAGGCGGTGGCAACCGTTCGTCGAATACCTCACAGAAAGATAGGGGGAATGGAAAAGAAGAAGGCAGCAGCAGCAGCCCGGGGGGGGGGGGGGGGGGGAACCAGAAGGAGTCTCAGGGTTATTAATATATATGTATAATATGTATAGGTCGTTGCTATAAATAATTGCATATTGGACTGTTAAATCATATTTTTGGAGAGTGTTTATCTGAGACAAGGCAGTTGCCATTTAGTTTTAGTTTTCGTTTTTGTTATATATTATTTATTCTTTGTTTATAAAACAGGTCATTGTTATTTATACTGTTATATTACTGTGTAAAGGATACACAATGTACTGTCATGGTTGACCAAAAATTTTCAATAAAATATTTTTTAAAAAAAATAGTGCAACACTATTTTATTAAGTTAGAAACTGTTGAACATACTTTCACTGTGGGTCAACACGATGTTAGATTAAACTAAAGACCTATGCCTGTCCTAACCAGTCTATGCACTCAGCACATGGTGAAGATCTGTGCTGTAAGCTGTAAGCTCTGTCCTTCTGAGAGGCTGCATCCCGAATAAGCGGGAACTCTGATGCCCTCTGTCTATATAGTGACTGTGCTCTAACTGGTGATTGGCTGCGGTGTTGTGTGTGTTGATTGGTCTTGCTGTGTGTCCATCAGTGTGTGTGTGTGCACCGTGATATACTGGTGTATATTATGACAAACGGTACAGTCCCAATTTCTCCAGAACGGATGCCAGTGCCCCACGGGCCAAAAACCACTTCACCCACACCAATTTTCCAGCCATGTATTCATCTCTCCAATTTTATGTACACTACGCCAATTTTCACCCGGCTCAGGAAATAATCCAGAGATTATAACCTTGGAGGTTCTGTTGCTCAATTGAGTGCCGACCTCCTCAAACTCTATGCAGAACCTCGTTCCTTGTTCTACCTTTGTCCTTGGTGCCTACATGGAACCACGGCAATGGGGTAGCATTTGAACAGAGTGGCTTAATTTGCAGACAGTGGGAAATTCGGTTAAGTATTAGTAAGCGGAAAGCTGAAGCCTAGTTTGGCAGCTTGGACTTGGAACTTTAGAAATTCTAGTGAACAGAACTTGCCTGCCAGTGGCAGTTGAAGTATTTGTTTTTGAATAGGTGCTGATCAATGCTTCTTAATTGCTGATCATGCAGCCTGAACGGAGCGGTTCTGAAACAGAGTGACATTTGGACACAGAGGCATCATTGCGAATTTGGAGAAGAGGGGGAAGAACCTAATATATAAAATCAATATATATAAATGAATGGGTAGAGGGAATCCTGAAGGGGGAGGGCAAACAGGTAGAGGTCGTTGTACATATTGGTACTAACGACATAGGCAGGAAGGGGCATGAGGTCCTGCAGCAGGAGTTCAGGGAGCTAGGCAGAAAGTTAAAAGACAGGACCTCGAGGGTTGTAATCTCGGGATTACTCCCTGTGCCACGTGCCAGTGAGGCTAGAAATAGGAAGATAGAGCAGACAAACACGTGGCTAAACAGCTGGTGTAGGAGGGAGGGTTTCTGTTATCTGGACCACTGGGAGCTCTTCCGGGGCAGGTGTGACCTGTATAAGATGGACGGGTTGCATCTAAACCGGAGAGGCATAAATATCCTGGCCGCGAGATTTGCTAGTGTCACACGGGAGGGTTTAAACTAGTATGGCAGGGGGGTGGGCACGGGAGCAATAGGTCAGAAGGTGAGAGCGTTGAGGGAGAACTAGGGAATAGGGACAGTGTGGCTCTGAGGCAGAGCAGACGGGGAGAAGTTGCTGAACACAGCGGGTCTGGTGGCCTGAAGTGCATATGTTTTAATGCAAGGAGCATTACGGGTAAGGCAGATGAACTTAGAGCTTGGATTACTACTTGGAACTATGATGTTGTTGCCATTACAGAGACCTGGTTGAGGGAAGGGCAGGATTGGCAGCTAAACGTTCCAGGATTTAGATGTTTCAGGCGGGATAGAGGGGGATGTAAAAGGGGAGGCGGAGTTGCGCTACTTGTTCAGGAGAGTATCACAGCTATACAGCGAGAGGACACCTCAGAGGGCAGTGAGGCTATATGGGTAGAGATCAGGAATAAGAAGGGTGCAGTCACAATGTTGGGGGTATACTACAGGCCTCCCAACAGCCAGCGGGAGATAGAGGAGCAGATAGGTAGACAGATTTTGGAAAAGAGTAAAAACAACAGGGTTGTGGTGATGGGAGACTTCAACTTCCCCAATATTGACTGGGACTCACTTAGTGCCAGGGGCTTAGACGGGGCAGAGTTTGTAAGGAGCATCCAGGAGGGCTTCTTAAAACAATATGTAAACAGTCCAACTAGGGAAGAGGCGGTACTGGACCTGGTATTGGGGAATGAGCCCGGCCAGGTGGTAGATGTTTCAGTAGGGGAGCATTTCGGTAACAGTGACCACAATTCAGTAAGTTTTAAAGTACTGGTGGACAAGGATAAGAGTGGTCCGAGGATGAATGTGCTAAATTGGGGGAAGGCTAATTATAACAATATTAGGCGGGAACTGAAGAACATAGATTGGGGGCGGATGTTTGAGGGCAAATCAACATCTGACATGTGGGAGGCTTTCAAGTGTCAGTTGATAGGAATACAGGACAGGCATGTTCCTGTGAGGAAGAAAGATAAATACGGCAATTTTCGGGAACCTTGGATGACGAATGATATTGTAGGCCTCGTCAAAAAGAAAAAGGAGGCATTTGTCAGGGCTAAAAGGCTGGGAACAGACGAAGCCTGTGTGGCATATAAGGAAAGTAGGAAGGAACTTAAGCAGGGAGTCAGGAGGGCTAGAAGGGGTCATGAAAAGTCATTGGCAAATAGGGTTAAGGAAAATCCCAAGGCTTTTTACACTTACATAAAAAGCAAGAGGGTAGCCAGGGAAAGGGTTGGCCCACTGAAGGATAGGCAAGGGAATCTATGTGTGGAGCCAGAGGAAATGGGCGAGGTACTAAATGAATACTTTGCATCAGTATTCACCAAAGAGAAGGAATTGGTAGATGTTGAGTCTGGAGAAGGGGGTGTAGATAGCCTGGGTCACATTGTGATCCAAAAAGACGAGGTGTTGGGTGTCTTAAAAAATATTAAGGTAGATAAGTCCCCAGGGCCGGATGGGATCTACCCCAGAATACTGAAGGAGGCTGGAGAGGAAATTGCTGAGGCCTTGACAGAAATCTTTGGATCCTCGCTGTCTTCAGGGGATGTCCCGGAGGACTGGAGAATAGCCAATGTTGTTCCTCTGTTTAAGAAGGGTGGCAGGGATAATCCCGGGAACTACAGGCCGGTGAGCCTTACTTCAGTGGTAGGGAAATTACTGGAGAGAATTCTTCGAGACAGGATCTACTCCCATTTGGAAGCAAATGGACGTATTAGTGAGAGGCAGCACGGTTTTGTGAAGGGGAGGTCGTGTCTCACTAACTTGATAGAGTTTTTCGAGGAGGTCACTAAGATGATTGATGCAGGTAGGGCAGTAGATGTTGTCTATATGGACTTCAGTAAGGCCTTTGACAAGGTCCCTCATGGTAGACTAGTACAAAAGGTGAAGTCACACGGGATCAGGGGTGAACTGGCAAGGTGGATACAGAACTGGCTAGGCCATAGAAGGCAGAGGGTAGCAATGGAGGGATGCTTTTCTAATTGGAGGGCTGTGACCAGTGGTGTTCCACAGGGATCAGTGCTGGGACCTTTGCTCTTTGTAGTATATATAAATGATTTGGAGGAAAATGTAACTGGTCTGATTAGTAAGTTTGCAGACGACACAAAGGTTGGTGGAATTGCGGATAGCGATGAGGACTGTCTGAGGATACAGCAGGATTTAGATTGTCTGGAGACTTGGGCGGAGAGATGGCAGATGGAGTTTAACCTGGACAAATGTGAGGTAATGCATTTTGGAAGGGCTAATGCAGGTAGGGAATATACAGTGAATGGTAGAACCCTCAAGAGTATTGAAAGTCAAAGAGATCTAGGAGTACAGGTCCACAGATCACTGAAAGGGGCTACACAGGTGGAGAAGGTAGTCAAGAAGGCATACGGCATGCTTGCCTTCATTGGCCGGGGCATTGAGTATAAGAATTGGCAAGTCATGTTGCAGCTGTATAGAACCTTAGTTAGGCCACACTTGGAGTATAGTGTTCAATTCTGGTCGCCACACTACCAGAAGGATGTGGAGGCTTTAGAGAGGGTGCAGAAGAGATTTACCACAATGTTGCCTGGTATGGAGGGCATAAGCTATGAGGAGCGATTGAATAAACTCGGTTTGTTCTCACTGAAACGAAGGAGGTTGAGGGGCGACCTGATAGAGGTATACAAAATTATGAGGGGCATAGACAGAGTGGATAGTCAGAGGCTTTTCCCCAGGGTAGAGGGGTCAATTACTAGGGGGCATAGGTTTAAGGTGAGAGGGGCAAAGTTTAGAGTAGATGTACGAGGCAAGTTTTTTACGCAGAGGGTAGTGGGTGCCTGGAACTCACTACCGGAGGAGGTAGTGGAGGCAGGGACGATAGGGACATTTAAGGGGCATCTTGACAAATATATGAATAGGATGGGAATAGAAGGATACGGACCCAGGAAGTGTAGAAGATTGTAGTTTAGTCGGGCAGTATGGTCGGCACGGGCTTGGAGGGCCGAAGGGCCTGTTCCTGTGCTGTACATTTCTTTGTTCTTTGTTGTTGTTTTGTTGAATGAGGAATATGGATAATAAGAGTTAGGTTTCAGTTACAGGAGCTGTGAAGGAGCAGTGGGGCGGAGCGGCGAAGTGGGGCAGCGAGGTGGTGCAGAGTGCTCCCTATACTAAGAAGAGTTGACGCCAATTCCTGAAATGTGAGTTGAGCAGAAGGAAGAGAGCTGACTGGTAGGTAGTGGGTAAGTTGTTTTCAATTTTAAAAATTGTTTTCCATTAAATACTAACAGGACTAGATGGGATAATAATAGTAAGGGGTTTCAACTTTTCCAATATTAACTGGGATAGTCAAAGTGTGAAAGACTTAGAGGGGGCGGAATTCTTAAAACGCAGCCAGGAGAATTTTAATGCCAGTACATAGGAAGTCCTACAAGGGAGGGGGTGGTGCTGGACCTAGTTTTAGGGAATGAAGCCGGGCAAGTGATAGAAGTTTCAGTGGGGGAGCATTTTGGTGACACTGATCATAACTCAGTAGGATTTAAGGTAGTCATGGGAATGCAAAGATGAACTAGAAATAAAGGTTCTGAATTGGGGAAAGATGAATTTTAATAGGATAAGACAGGATCTGGCCAAAGTCAACTGGGAGCAGCTAATGGTAGGAAAATCTACTTCAGAGCAGTGGGATTCATTCAAAAAGGAAGTAGAGAGAATACAGGGCCGACATGTTCCCAGAAAGGTGAAGGGTGTGAGCAACAGGTCCAGAGAAACCTGGATGTCAGGGAATATCCAGGGTTGGATGAGGAAAAATAGGGATGCTTATAGCAGATACTGAGGGCTCAAACAGCAGAAGCCCTAGAGGAATGCAGAAAGTGTAGGGGTATACTTTAAAAAGAAATCAGGACAGCCAAGATGGGGCATGGAAAAACACTGGCAGGGTAAAATAAAGGAAAATCCAAAGGTATTTTCTAAGTACATAAATGGCAAGAGAATGACCAGGGAAAAACTAGGGCTCATTATTGTGAGTAGTTTTGGGCCCCATACCTAAGGAAGGATGTGCTGGCCTTGGAAAGGGTCCAGAGGAGGTTCACAAAAGGATCCCTGGAATGAAGAACTTGTCGTATGAGGAACGTTTGAGGACTCTGGGTCTGTACTTGTTGGAGTTTAGAAGGCTGAGAGGGGATCTTATTGAAACTTACAAGATACTGCGAGGCCTGGATAGAGTGGACGTGGAGAGGATGTTTCCACTTGTAGGAAAAACTAGAACCAGAGGACACCATCTCAGATTAAAGGGACGATTCTTTAAAGGAGAGATGAGGAGGAATTTCTTCAGCCAGAGGGTGGTGAATCTGTGGAACTCTTTGCCACGGAAGGCTGTAGAGGCCAAATCACTGAGTGTCTTTAAAACAGAGATAGATAGGTTCTTGATTAATAAGGGGATCAGGGGTTATGGGGAGAAGGCAGGAGAATGGGGATGAGAAAATATAAGCCATGATTGAATGGCGGAGCAGACTCGATGGGCCAAGTGGCCTAATTCTGCTCCTATGTCTTATGGTCTTATTAGGGACCAATGTGACAATTTGTGTGGAGCTGGGAGATGTAGGTGAGGTTTTAAATGAGTACTTTGCATCTGTGTTCACTATGGAGAAGGACAATGTAGGTATGGAAATCAGGGAGGGGGATTGTGATGTACTCGAACAAATTAACATTGAGAGGGAGGAGGTATTAACCGTTTTGGCGGGTTTGAATGTGCATGAATACCCAGGCACAGGTGAGACATATCCCAGGCTGCTGTGGGAGGCAAGGAACAAAATTGCAGAGGCTCTGACAATAATTTTCAAATCTTCTACAGGAGAGGTGCCAGAGGACTGGAGGACAGCTAATGTAGTACCATTATTCAAGAAGGGTGGTAGGGATAAATCAGGAAATTACAAGTCAGTGGGTCTAACTTCAGGGCAGGGAAACTATTGGAAAAAAAATCTGAGGGACATAACTACTCTCCACTTGGTGAGACAAGGATTAATCAAGGATAGTTAGCACAACTTTGTCAAAGGAAGATCATATTTTACAAATTTGATTGAATTTTTCGAGGAGGTGGCTAGGTTTATAGATGGGGGTAGCGCTGTTGATGTAGTAATTCAGTAAGGCTTTTGACAGGGAGACTGGTCAAGAAGGTAAGAGCCCATTGGATCCAGGGCAATATGGCAAATTCCATCCAAAATTGGCTTGATGACAAAACAATTAGTGGTGTGGTAAATAGTGAGGAGGAAAGCCTTAGATTACAGGATGGTATAGACGGGCAGAACAGTGGCAAATGGAACTTAACCCTGAAACCTGTGAGCTGATGCATTCTGGGAGGACTAACAAGGTAAGGGAATATACAATGAATATTGAAATGAAAAAATGAAATGAAAATTGCTTATTGTCACAAGTAGGCTTCAAATGAAGTTACTGTGAAAAGCCCCTAGTCGCCACATTCTGGCACCTGTTCGGGGAGGCTGGTACGGGAATTGAACCATGCTGCTGGCCTGCCATGGTCTGCTTTAAAAGCCAGCGATTTAGCCCTGTGCTAAACCAGCCCCTCTGGAATGTTGGATCCTAGAATGTACAAAAGATCAGAGGGACCTTTGGTGCGCATTTCCATAGATCCCTGAAGACAGCAGGGCAGGTAGATAAGGCGGTTAAGAAGGCCGATGGGATACTTGCCTTTATTAGCCGAGGCATAGAATCAGGGCGGTTATGATGGAACTGTATAAAAAGCTGGTTAGGCCACAGCTAGAGTATTGTGCTCAGTTCTGGTTGCCACACTATAGGAAGGAAGTTATTGCTCTAGATACGGTGCTGAGGAAATTCGCCAGGATGTTGTCTGGGTTGGGGCGTTTCAGCTATCAGGAGAGGCTGGTTAAACTGGGGTTGTTTTTCTTGGAGCAGAGAAGCCTGAGGGGGGAACTGACTGAGGGGCATACAATTATGAGGGACATAGATAGGAAGGAACTTTTCCCCTCAGGAGAGGGATTAATAACCAGGGGGAAGAGATTTGAGGTAAGGAGCAGGAGACTTAGAGGGGATGAGAGGAAAAACATTTTCACCCAGAGGGTGGTGGGAGTCTGGAACTCACGGCCTGAAAGGGTGGTAGAAGCGGGGACCCTCACAACATTTAAAAAGCATTTAGATCAACACTCGAAATGCCGTAGCACACAAGGCTACGGACCAAGTCCTGGAAAATGAGATTAGAGTAGATAAGTGCTTGATGGCCAAAGAACAAAGAACAATACTGCACAGGAACAGGCCCTACGGCCCTCCATGCTGCGCCGATCCCGTGTCCTATCTAGACGAACCGCCTGTATCCTTCTATACCCCGTCTGTTCAAGAGCCTATCCAGATAAGTCTTAAAGGTCGCTAACGTAGCTGCCTCAACCACCTCACTTGGCAGTGCATTCCAGGCCGCCACCACCCTCTGTGTAAAAAGCTTCCCCCGCACGGCTCCACTGAACCTTTCCCCCCTCACCTTGAACTTGCGCCCCCTTGTAATTGTCATTTCCGCCCTGGGAAAAAACCTTCAACTGTTCACCCTATCTATACCCCTAATAATTTTATAAACTTCTATAAACGCGCCCCTCCGTCTCTCTAGGGAGAACAATCCCAGTTTATTCAATCTCTCCTCATAGCTAATACACTCCATACCAGGCAACATCCTGGTAAACCTTGTCTGTATTCTCTCCAAAGCCTCGACATCCTTCTGGTAGTGTGGTGACCAGAGTTGGACACAGTATTCCAAATGTGGCCTAACCAACGTTCGATATAATTGTAACATAATTTTTGAGCTTTTATACTCAATACCCCATCCTATGAAGGCAAGCATGCCATATGCTTTCTTTACCACCATTTCCACCTGTGCTGCCACTTTTAAGGATCTGTGGACCTGCACCCCCAGATCTCTCTGTGCCTCTGTGCTCCTGATGATTCTGCCATTTATTTTACAGCTCTCACCTGAATTGCATCTACCAAAATGCATCACCTCGCATTTGTCCGGGTTAAATTCCATCTGCCATTTCTCTGCCCCATTTTGCAGCCTTGTTGTATTCTCTGACAATCTTCATCACTATCCGCAACTCCTGCAATCTTAGTATCATCCGCAAACTTGCTAATCAGACCCGCTACATTTTCTTCCAAGTCATTTATATATATTACAAAGGGCAGAGGTCCCAGAACTGATCCCTGCGGAACACCACTTGTTACAGGCCTCCATTCGTAAAAGCACCCTTCCACTGCTGCCTTCTGTCTGCTACGACCAAGCCAGTTCTGGATCCATCCAGCTAGTTCACCCCTGATCTCATGTGATCTAATCCTTTACACCAGCCTGCCATGAGGGACCTTATCAAATGCTTCACTAAAGTCCAAGTAGACAACATCCACAGACCTTCCCTCGTCAATCATTTTTGTCACCTCCTCAAAAACTTCAATCAAATTAATGAGACATGCCCTCCCTCATACAAAACCATGCTGTCTGTTGCAAATAAGGCCATTCACTTCCAAATGTGCATAGATCCTGGGTGGAATTCTCTGATAATGTCCCCACGCCCGGGAGAAAATGGACGCGAATCACTCTGGACTTTCCTGGAGAAAGTCCCGAGTGATTCTCCGTTTTGAAGGGGGCCAACAGGGCCACGGAGTAGTCCAAGCAGCTCCGGCTGCCGATACGGGGCCTTGCACATCCGGCCGCGGGTCCGCGCATGCGCGCGCTGGTGGCCCGCACAACATGGCGGACCCAGACAGCGGGCCGACCCCGACAATATTGGCCCCCCCCACCTGAGATCCGCGTCGACCGCGCACGCGCGATTGCCGGCGATTCTCTGGTCGCCGGAGAATCGCGGGAAGACGTCAGACCCCCCATTCCCCGCCCCCGCGCCGAGCACGATTGCGGCACGGAGGCTCGGAGATTCCCAGCCCCTATCTCTGAGAATCTTTTCCAACAATTTCACTATCACTGACGACGAGCTCACTACCCGGATTATCCTTGCAGACCTTCTTAAATAACGGTACAATATTGGCTATCCACCAATCCTCTGGGATCTCACCTGTGGGCAATGAGGACACAAAGATTTCTGTCAGAGGCCCAGCGATTTTATCTCTTGTCTCCCTCAGTATTCTGGGATAGATGCCATCTGGCCCTGGGGATTTGTCTATATTAATGCTTTTTAACACACCGAACACTTCCTCCCTCGTAATAACAACCTGTTCTAAAGTGTTTACACATCCCTCTGAGACACCACCAATCAACATGTCCCTCTCCTTTGTGAATACCGATGCAAAATACTCATTAAGGATCTCACCTACCTCCTCTGGTTCTATACATAATTTCCCTCCTTTGTACTTGAGTGGGCCAACTCTTTTTGTTCCTAATATACATATAAAATGCCTTGGGATTCTCCTTAATCCTGTCTGCAAGGACACTTGCAACCCTTTTTGCCCTCCTAGCTCCCTGCTTGAGCTCTTTTCTACTTTCCATCTATTCCTCAAGTGCTTTATCTGTTTTTAGTTGCCTGTACCTCACGTATGTATCTTTTTTATTTTTGACAATATTCTCAATTTCCCTGGTCATCCATGGTTCGCCTGAATCCTGCCTTTCCTGTCCTTCCTTTTTACCGGCACATGCCTGTCCTGCACTCCCATCAACTGCTCCTTAAAAGACTCCCACACGCCAAATGTGGATTTACCCTCAAACAGCCTCTTCCAAACACCAGCCTCCAAATCCGGCCTAATCTGGTTGTAGTTAGCCTTCCCCCTATTTAGCACCTTAATCCTAGGACAACATTCATCCTTTTCCATGAGTATCCGAAAACGTACGGAATTTTGGTCACTGTTCGCCACTTCCTCTCCCACTGCAACTTTGATGACCTGGCCGGGCTCGTTCCCTAGTACTAGGTCCAATATAGCCCCCTCTCTAGTCGGACTATCCACATATTGTTCCAAAAAACCTACTTGGACAAACTTAACAAATTCCTCACCATGCAGAGCTCTAGCCCTAAGGGATTTCCAGTCAATATGAGGAAAATTAAAGTCTCCCATTACAACAACCCTATTATTTCTACATCTATCCAGAATCTGCTTACATATCTGGTCTTCAACTTCCCGCGGGCTGTTGGGAGGCCTGTAGTACACCCCCACCATAGTGACTGCCACATTCCTGTTTCTGAGCTCTACCCAAAATGCGGATACGATGGGCTGACGAGCCTCTTTACGTGCTGGAAAACTCTATGACTTTCTATAGATTTAAAAGTCTATAAGGATTGTCACCAAGCTCAGAGTGTGGTTTAAGTTAAGGTTTAAGGAATTGTGTTAAAGTACTGTTAACTGTGTGAAGCTATTCTTGTATCTAAGTATATTTTTTTCTTATTTTCCTTATTTAAAAATAAAACATTTACTTTAATATAAAATCATCACAATTGGCCAGAGACATCATTCCCTGATTTCAGAAAATCTCCTCTGGGAGCGGGAGAGAGAGAGAGGGAGCCGGAGCGCAGCGAGTGCAGCTTGGGATTCAGGTAGGTGTTTAAACTGCCCCCAGGTTCCAGCGGCCTCCATTTCCGGGAGCGGGAGAGAGAGAGGGAGCCGGAGCGCAGCGAGTGCATCTTGGGATTCAGGTAGGTGTTTAAACTTGCCCCCAGGTTCCAGCGGCCTTCATTTCCGGGAACGGGAGAGAGAGAGGGAGCCGGAGTGCAGCTTGGGAATCAGGTCGGTGCTTAAGTGTTTGATTTTTACCTCTATTTAAGTTGGGCGGTTGCTAAACCAGAGACACTACACTTGTAGTGTCTCCCACCCTTTCACCTCCTCTCACCTAAGGGGGTGAGTGAATATCAGGTAAGCTCTCTCTTTTCTTTTTCTTTTATCTGCAAGTTATATCTTCAGATTTTCGGCGGGCGCAGTGGCCAGGGGTCTGTCGGGAAGGTAAGTTTACCCTTTAAAAACTTACCTGAGGAGGTCGTGGATAGCACGTTCAGTGAGTTGGTCACACCGCAGATTAGGATTGGTGAGGGATCAGGGAATGGGTGACCAAAATGCAGAGAAAGAGCAGGAAGGCAGTGCAGGTGTCCCCTGCGGTCATCTCCCTCCAAAACAGGTATACCGTTTTGGATACTGTTGGGGGAGATGACTCACCAGGGGAAGGCAGTAGTCACCAGGCTCTTGGCACCATGGGTGGCTCTGCTGCACAGAAGGGCGGGAAAAAGACTGGCAGGGCTATAGTCATAGGGGATTCAATCGTAAGGGGAGTAGACAGGCGTTTCTGTGGTTGAAAACGAGACTCCCGAATGGTATGTTGCCTCCCGGGTGCACGGGTCAGGGATGTCTCAGATCGGCTGCAGGACATACTGAAGGGGAGGGTGAACAGCCAGTTGTCGTGGTGCATATAGGCACCAACGATATAGGTAAAAAAACGGGATGAGGTCCTACAATCAGAATTTAGGGAGTTAGGAGATAAGTTAAAAAGTAGGACCTCAAAGGTAGCAATCTCAGGATTGCTACCAGTGCCATGAGACAGTCAGAGCAGAAATTCAAGAATAGTCTGAATGAATAAGTGGCTTGAGAGATGGTGCAGGAGGGAGGGGTTCAGATTTTTGGGACATTGGAACCGGTTCTGGGGGCGGTGGGACCATTACAAATCAGATGGTCTACACCTGGGCAGGACTGGACCCAATGTCCTTTTGCTAACACTGTTGGGGAGGTTTTAAACTAATGTGGCAGGGGGATGGGAACCAGATTAGGAAGTTAGAGGTCAGTAAAGAGGCAGCAACTAAAGCCAGTAAGGTACTAGATAATAAACTCAATGTGACTAAGGAGAAGAGTAGACAGGGAAGAGATGATGAACGCAAAGGGACAGGTGGTCTGAGGTGCATTTGTTTCAATGTGAGAAGTGTAGCAGGTAAGGCAGATGAACTTAGGGCTTGGATTAGTACCTGGGAATATGATGTTATTGGTATTACGGAGACTTGGTTGAGGGAAGGGCAAGACTGGCAACTGAATATCCCAGGGTATAGATGCTTCAGGAGGGATAGAGAGGGAGGTAAAAGGGCTGGAGGAGTTGCATTACTGGTCAGAGATGATATCACAGCTATGATTAAGGAGGGCACGATGGAGGATTCGAGCACTGAGGCAATGTGGGTAGAGCTAAGAAATAGGAAGGGTGCACTAACATTGTTGGGACTTTATTACAGACCTCCCAAAAGCGAGCGTGAAGTAGAGGTACAAATATGTAGACAGCTTATAGAAAAATGTAGGAGCAATAGGGTGGTCGTGATGGGAGATTTTAACTTCCCCAACATTGAATGGGACTCATGTAGTGTTGGAGGCGTAGATGGAGCAGAATTTGTAATGAGCATCCAGGAGAGTTTTTTAGAGCAGTATGTAAATAGTTCGACTCGGGAAGGGGCCATACTGAACCTGGTATTGGGGAATGATCCCAGCCAGGTGGTTGAAGTTTCAGTCGGTGATTACTTTGGGAATAGCGATTACAATTCCGTATGTTTTAGAATACTCATGGACAAAGACGAGAGTGTCCTAAAGAAAGGGTGCTATATTGGGGAAAGGCCAAGTATAACAAAATTCGGCAGGAGCTAGGGAATGTGGATTGGGAGCAGCTCTTTAAGGGTAAATCCACATTTGAAATGTGGGAGTCTTTTAAGGAAAGGTTGATTAGAGTGCAGGACAGACATGTCCCTGTGAAAATGAGGGATAGAAATGGCAAGATTAGGGAACCATGGATGACGGGTGGAATTGTGAGACTAGCTAAGATGAAAAAGGAAGCATACATAAGCTCTAGGCGACTTAAATCTGATGAAGCTTTGGAGGAATATCGGGAAAGTAGGACGAATCTCAAACGCGCAATAAAGAGGGCTAAAAGGGGTCATGAAATAACTTTGGCTAACAGGGTTAAGGAAAATCCCAAAGCCTTTTATTCGAATATAAGGAGCAAGAGGATAACTAGAGAAAGGATTGGCCCACTCAAAGATCAAAGAGGGAATTTATGCATGGAGTCAGAGGAAATGGGTGAGATTCTTAATGAGTACTTTGCATCGGTATTCACCAAGGAGAGGGACATGACGGATGTTGAGGCTAAGGATGGATATTTAAATACTGTAGGTCAAGTCGGCATAAGGAAGGGGGAAGTTTTGGGTATTCTAAAAGGCATTAAGGTGGACAAGTCCCCAGGTCCGGATGGGATCTATCCCAGGTTTCTGAGGGAAGCTAGATGGATAAAGAACTGGCTGGGCAACAGGAGACAGAGTAGTAGCGGAAGGGAGTTTCTCAAAATGGAGAAAGGTGACTAGTGGTGTTCCACAGGGATCCGTGCTCAGACCACTGTTGTTTGTGATATACATAAATGATCTGGACGAAGGTATAGGTGGTCTGATTAGCAAGTTTGCAGATGATACTAAGATTGGTGGAGTTGCAGATAGTGAGGAGGACTGTCAGAGAATACAGCAAAATATAAATAGATTGGCGTGTTGGGCAGAGAAATGGCAGATGGAGTTCAATCCAGGCAAATGCGAGGTGATGCATTTTGGAAGATCTAATTCAAGAGCGGACTGTACGGTCAATGGAAGAGTCCTGGGGAAAAATGATATATAGAGAGATTTGGGAGTTCAGGTCCATTGTACTCTGAAGGTGGCAATGCAGGTCGATAGAGTGGTCAAGAAGGCATACAGCTTGCCTTCATCGGACGGGGTATTGAGTACAAGAGTCGGCAGGTCATGTTACAGTTGTATAGGATTTTGGTTAGGCCACATTTGGAATACTGCGTGCAGTTCTGGTCACCATATTACCAGAAGGATGTGGATGCTTTAGAGAGGGTGCAGAGGAGGTTCACCAGGATGTTGCCTGGTATGGAGGGTGCTAGCTATGAAGAAAGGTTGAGTAGATTAGGATTGTTTTCGTTGGAAAGACGGAGGTTGACGGGGGACCTGATTGAGGTCTACAAGATTATGAGAGGTATGGACAGGGTGGATAGCAACAAGCTTTTTCCAAGAGTGGGGGTGTCAATTACAAGGGGTCACGATTTCAAGGTGAGAGGGGGAATGTTTAAGGGAGATGTGCGTGGAAAGTTTTTTACGCAGAGGGTGGTGGGTGCCTGGAACGCTTTGCCAGCGGAGGTGGTAGGGGCGGGCACAATAGCATCATTTAAGATGCATCTAGACAGATATATGAACGGGCGGGGAACAGAGGGAAGTAGATCCTTGGAAAATAGGTGACAGGTTTAAATAAAGGATCTGGATCGGCGCAGGCTGGGAGGGCCGAAGGGCCTGTTCCTGTAAAATTTCTTTGTTCTTTGTTCTATATACAGATTGCAAAGATCGTTTTGGCAGCAGTTTTAAGATTCCCTTTGGGTATTGGACACTTTGGCCTTTGCCATCAAGCATGTCTTAAGAAAATACATACTCCAATATTACACTGACACACACACACACACACTCCAGTATCATCCTGACACACACACACTCTAATATCACACTGACACACACACTCCAATAGAACACAGAACATTACAGCGCAGTACAGGCCCTTCGGCCCTCGATGTTGCGCCGACCTGTGAAACCACTCTAAAGCCCATCTACACTATTCCCTTATCGTCCATATGTCTATCCAATGACCATTTGAATGCCCTTCGTGTTGGCGAGTCCACTACTGTTGCAGGCAGGGCATTCCACGCCCTTACTACTCTCTGAGTAAAGAACCTACCCCTGACATCTGTCTTATATCTATCTCCCCTCGATTTAAAGCTATGTCCCCTCGTGCTAGACATCATCATCTGAGGAAAAACGCTCTCACTGTCCACCCTATCCAATCCTCTGATCATCTTGTATGCCTCAATTAAGTCACCTCTTAACCTTCTTCTCTCTAACTAAAACAGCCTCACGTCCCTCAGCATTTCCTCATACGATCTTCCCTCCATACCAGGCAACATTCTGGTAAATCTCCTCTGCATCCTTTCCAATGCTTCCACATCCTTCCTATCATGCGGCGACCAGAATTGAACGCACTCCAAATGCGGCCGCACCAGAGTTTTGTACAGCTGCAACATGACATCATGACTCCGAAACTCAATCCCTCTACCAATAAAAGCTAACACACCGTATGCCTTCTTAACAACCCTCTCAACCTGGGTGGCAACTTTCAGGGATCTATGTACATGGACACCGAGATCTCTCTGCTCATCCACATGGCCAAGAATCTTACCATTAGCCCAGTACTCTGTCTTCCTGTTATTCCTTCCAAAATGAATCACCTCACACTTTTCTGCATGAAACTCCATTTGCCACCTCTCAGCCCAGCGCTGCAGCTCATCTATGTCCATCTGTAACTTGTAACATCCTTCCGCACTGTCCACAACTCCACCGACTTTCGTGTCATCTGCAAATTTATTCACCCATCCTTCTACGCCCTCCTCCAGATCATTTATAAAAATGACAAACAGCAGTGGCCCCAAAACAGATCCTTGTGGTACACCACTAGTAACTGGACTCCAGTCTGAACACTTCCCATCAACCACTACTCTTTGTCTTCTTCCAGCTAGCCAATTTCTGATCCAAACTGTTAAATCTCCCTGAATTCCATGCCTCCGTATTTTCTGCAGTAGCCTACTGTGGGGAACTTTATCAAATGCTTTACTGAAATCCATATACACCACATCAACATTTACCCTCATCCACCTGTTTGGTCACCTTCTCAAAAAACTCAATAAGGTTTGTGAGTCACGACCGACCCTTCACAAAACCGTGTTGACTATCTCTAATTAAATTATTCCTTTCCAGATGATTATACACCCTATCTCTTATAAACCTTTCCAAGACTTAGCCCACAACAGAAGTAAGGCTCACTGGTCTATAGTTACCGGGGTTGTCTCTACTTCCCTTCTTGAACAAGGGGACAACATTTTCTATCCTCCAGTCTTCTGGCACTATTCCCGGAGACAAAGATGACTTAAAGATCAAAGCCAAAGGCTCAGCAATCTCCTCCCTAGCTTCCCAGAGAATCCCAGGATAAATCCCATCCAGCCCAGGGGACTTATCTATTTTCACCCTTTCCAGAATTGTTAACACCTCCTCCTTATGAACCTCAAGCCCTTCTAGTCTAGTAGCCTGAATGTCAGTATTCTCCTCGACTACATTGTCTTTTTCCTGTGTGAATACGAACAAAAAATATTCATTTAGCACCTCTCCTATCTCCTCGGACTCCACGCACAACTTCCCACTACTGTCCTTGACTGGCCCTACTCTTACCCTAGTCATTCTTTTATTCGTGACATATTTATAGAAAGCTTTAGGGTTATCCTTGATCCTACCTGCCAAAGACTTCTCATGTCCCCTCCTGGCTTTTCTTAGCTCTCTCTTTAGGTGCTTCCGAGCTAACTTGTAACTCTCGAGCGCCCTAACTGAACCTTCATGTCTCATCTTTACATAAGCCTCCTTCTTCCTCTTGACAAGTGTTTTGACTGCTTTAGTAAACCACGGTTCCCTTGCTCGACCACTTCCTCCCTGCCTGACAGGTACATACTTATCAAGGACACGCAATAGCTGTTCCTTGAACAAGCTCCACTTTTCCATTGTGCCCATCCGCTGCAGTTTTCCTCTCCATCAGATGCATCCTAAGTCTTGCCTCATCGCATCATAATTGCCTTTCCCCCAGATATAACTCTTGCCCTGCGGTATATACCTATCCCTTTCCATCATTGAAGTAAACGTAAGCGAATTGTGGTCACTATCACCAAAATGCTCACCTACCTCCAAATCTAACACCTGTCCTGGTTCATTACCCAGTACCAAATCCAATATGGCTTCGCCTCTTGTTGGCCTATCTACATACTGTGTCAGGAAACCCTCCTGCACACATTGGACAAAAACAGACCCATCTAAAGTACTCGAACTATAGCGTTTAAAGTCCCCCATAACAACTACCCTGTTGCTTTCGCTCCTATCCAGAATCATCTTTGCAAAATCACACTGACACAGACACACAACCCAATATCATCCTGACAGACACACATACTCCAATATCACACTGACACACACACACACTCCAATATCATCCTGACACACACACACACTCCGATATCACCCTGACACACACACGCTCCAATATCATCCTGACACACACTCCAATATCACACCAACACATACACACACACTCCAATGTCACGCTGACACACACACAGACTCCTATATCACACTGGCACACACACACACACTCCAATATCCTCCTGACACACACACACACTCCAATATCACACCGACGCACACACACTCCAATATCACACCGACACACACACACACTCCAATATCATCCTGACACACACACACACATACTCCAATATCACACTGACACACACACACTCCAATGTCACCCTGACACACACACACACTCCAATATCACACTGACACACACACACACACTCCAATATCATCCTGACACACACACATACTCCAATATCACACTGACACACACACACACTCCAATATCACACCAACACACACGCACTCCAATATGTTCACACACACACACACATACTCCAATATCACACTGACACATGCACACATACTCCAATATCACACTGACACACACACACTCCAATATCACACTGACACACACACACACTCCAATATCACATGACACACACACACACACCAATATCACACTGACACACACACACACTCCAATATCACACTGACACACACACACACTCCAATATCACATGACACACACACACACCAATATAACACTGACACACACACACACTCCAATATCATCCTGAAACACACACATACTCCAATATCACACCGACACACACACACTCCAATATCAGACTGACACACACACACTCCAATATCACACTGACACACACACACACACTCCAAAATCACACTGACACACACACACACTCCAATATCATCCTGACATACACAAACACACTCCAATATCACACCGACACACACACGCATACTCCAATATCAATTTGACACACAGACACACTCCAATATCACACTGACACACACTCCAATATCACACTGACACACATACACCAATATCACACTGACACACACACACTCCAATATCACACTGACACACACTCCAATATCACACTGACACACATACACCAATATCACACTGACACACATACACACACTCCAATATCACACTGACACACACACACACTCCAATATCACACTGACACAGACTCCAATATCACACTGACACACATACACCAATATCACACTGACACACATACTCCAATATCACACTGACACACATACTCTCCAATATCACCCTGACACACACACACATACTCCAATATCACACTGACACACACACACTCCAATATCACACTGACACACACTCCAATATCACACTGACACACATACACCAATATCACACTGACACACATACACACACTCCAATATCACACTGACACACACACACACTCCAATATCACACTGACACAGACTCCAATATCACACTGACACACATACACCAATATCACACTGACACACATACTCCAATATCACACTGACACACATACTCTCCAATATCACCCTGACACACACACACATACTCCAATATCACACTGACACACACACACTCCAATATCACCCTGACACACACACACTCCAATATCACCCTGACACACACATACTCCAGTATCACACTGACATACACACACACTCCAATATCACACTGACACACACACATACTCCAATATCACACTGACACACATAATCCAGTATCACACTGACACACACACACACTCCAATATCACACTGACATACACTCACACTCCAATATCACACTGACACACACACACACATTCAAATATCACACTGACACACACACACACACTCCAATATCACACTGACACACACACTCTAATATCACACTGACACACACACACACACTCCAATATGACGCTGACCACTTGGCGGGGGCGAGGTTGAGTAGGTTCTTTGGGGTAGAGGACAGATGTGGAAGGTGCTCAGGGAGCCCGGCGAACCATGTCCATATGTTTTGGTCATGCCCGGCATTGGAGGGGTTCTGGAGAGGAGTGGCGGGAGCAATATCTCAGGTGGTGAAAGTCCGGGTCACGCCAAGCTGGGGGCTAGCAATATTTGGAGTAGTGGACGAACCGGGAGTGCAGGAGGCAAAAGAGGCCGGCATTCTGGCCTTTGTGTCCCTAGTAGCCCAGCGAAGGATCTTGCTAATGTGGAAGGAGGCGAAGCCCCCCAGCCTGGAGGCCTGGATAAATGATATGGCTGGGTTTATAAAGTTGGAGAGGATTAAGTTTGCCTTGAGAGGGTCTGCGCAGGGGTTTTACAGGCGGTGGCAACCGTTCCTAGACTATCTCGCAGAGCGTTAGAGGAAGGTCGGTCAGCAGCAGCAGCAACCCTGGGGGGGGGGGGGGGGGGACACGTCTTGGGAGGGGGGTGGGGAGAGGGGGGACTGCCTGGGAGGGTGGATGAGCAATAGATAGCATGAAGGGTTGGGGAAACTGGCACGTACGGGTGAGGGCCAGTGTACAAAGCCGTGTAAATATATCATTTTGTCATGTATATATCTTGCTCTGCGCGATTTCTCATTTTTTTTTGTTACGGGGGGGGGGGGTTATTGTTTGTAAGGGAGAAAAATTGTGTTAAAAAAACTTTAATAAATATATATTTTTTAAAACAATATGACACTGACACACACACATACTCCAATATCACACTGACACACACACATATACTCCAATATCACACTGACACACACACACACTCCAATATCACATTCCAATATCACACTGATACACATACTCCAATATCACACTGACACACACACACATACTCCAATATCACACTGACCCACACGGACACTCCAAATCATCCCGACACACACACTCCAATATCACCCTGACACACACACACATACTCCAATATCACACCGACAAACACTCCAATATCACATCAACACACACACTCCAATATCGCACTGACACACACTCCAATATCACACCGACACACACACACACACAAATATCACACTGACATACATGCACACTCCAATATCACACCGACATACACGCACACTCCAATGTCACACCGGTACACACTCCAATATCACACTGACACACACACTCCAATATCACCCTGACACACACATATACTCCAATATCACACTGACACACACACACTCCAATATCACACCGACACACACACATACTCCAATATCACACCGATACACACTCCAATATCACACTGACACACACACTCCAATATCACCCTGACACACACACATACTCCAATACCACACTGACACACACACACTCCAATATCACACCGACACACACACATACTCCAATATCACACTGACACACACACACTCCAATATCACACCGACACACACACATAATCCAATATCACACCGACACACACACGTACTCCAATATCACCCTGACACACACACACACACACTCCAATATCACACCGACACACACACTCCAATATCACACTGACACACACACATACACCAATATCACACCGACACACACACACACACTCCAATATCACACTGACACACACTCCAATATCATCCTGACACACACACACTCCAATATCACACTGACACACACACACTCCAATATCACCCTGACATACACACACATACTCCAATATCACAGTGACACACACACACTCCAATATAACCCTGACATACACACACACACTCCAATATCACACTGACACTCACACACTCCAATATCACCCTGACACACACACACATACTCCAATATCACAGTGACACACACACACTCCAATATTATACCGACACACACACTCCAATATCACCCTGACACACACACATACTCCAATATCACACCGACACACACATACTCCAATATCACCCTGACACACACACACATACTCCAATATCACATCGAGACACACACACACTCCAATATCACACCGACATACACACATGCTCCAATATTGCACCGACATACACACACACTCCAATATCATACCGACACACACACTCCAATATCACCCTGACACACACACATACTCCAATATCACACCGAGACACACACACACTCCAATATCACACCGACATACACACATGCTCCAATATCGCACCGACACACACACACACTCCAATATCACACCGACACACACACACACACTCAAATATCACACTGACATACATGCACACTCCAATATCACACCGACACACACACATACTCCAATATCACACCAACACACACACTCCAATATCACACTGACACACATACACACACCAATATCACACCGACATACACGCACACTCCAATGTCACACCGATACACACTCCAATATCACACTGACACACACACTCCAATATCACCCTGACACACACACATACTCCAATATCACACTGACACACACACACTCCAATATCACACCGACACACACACATACTCCAATATCACACAGACACACACACTCCAATATCACCCTGACACACACACATACTCCAATATCACACTGACACACACACACTCCAATATCACACCGACGCACACACATACTCCAATATCACACTGACACACACACTCCAATATCACACCGACACACACACATACTCCATTATCACACCGACACACACACGTACTCCAATATCACCCTGACACACACACATACTCCAATATCACAGTGACACACACACACTCCAATATCGCACTGACACACACACACTCAAATTTCACACTGACATACATACACACTCCAATATCACACCGACACACACATACGCCAATATCACACCAACACACATACACCAATATCACACCAACACACACACATACTCCAATATCACACCGATACACGCTACAATATCACACTGACACACACACTCCAATATCACACTGACACACACACACATTCCAATATCACACATACACACTCCAATATCACACTTGCACACACACATACTTGAATATCACACTGGCACTCACACACATTCCAATATCACACCGACAGAGACACACACACTCCAAGTCATCCTGACAGACACACACACTCCAATATCACACCGACACACACACACACACTCCAATATCACACCGACACACACACATACTCCAATATCACACCGATACACACTCCAATATCACACTGACACACACACTCCAATATCACACTGACACACACACACATTCCAATATCACACATACACACTCCAATATCACACTGACACACACACATACTCCAATATCACACTGACACTCACACACACTCCAATATCACACCGACACACACACACATACTCCAATATCACACTGACACACACACACACACTTCAATATCACCCTGACACACACACATACTCCAATATCACTCTGACACACACTCCAATATCACACTGAAACACACACATACTCCAATATCACCCTGACACACACACACACTCCAATATCACACCGACACACACACACATACTCCAATATCACACTGACACACACACACACACTTCAATATCACCCTGACACACTCACATACTCCAATATCACTCTGACACACACTCCAATATCACACTGAAACACACACATACTCCAATATCACCCTGACACACACACATACTCCAATATCACACCGACACACACACTCCAATATCACACTGACACACACACATACTCCAATATCACTGACACTCACACACACTCCAATATCACACCGACACACACACCCATACTCCAATATCACACTGACACACACACACACACTCCAATATCACCCTGACACACACATACTCCAATATCACTCTGAGACACACTCCAATATCACACTGACACGCACACATACTCCAATATCACACTGACACTCACACACATTCCAATATCACACCGACAGAGACACACACACTCCAAGTCAATCTGACACACACACATACGTACTCCAATATCACACCGACACACACACACTCCAATATCACACCGACACACACACATTCTCCAATATCACCGTGACACACACACACTCCAATATCACACCGACACACACACACTCCAATATCACACTGACACACACACACACACACTCCAATATCACCCTGACACACACATACTCCAATATCACTCTGAGACACACTCCAATATCACACTGACACGCACACATACTCCAATATCACACTGACACTCACACACATTCCAATATCACACCGACAGAGACACACACACTCCAAGTCAATCTGACACACACACACACGTACTCCAATATCACACCGACACACACACACTCCAATATCACACCGACACACACACATTCTCCAATATCACCGTGACACACACATACACCAATATCACACCGACACACACACACTCCAATATGACACCGACACACACACACTCCAATATCACACCGACACACACACACACTCCAATATCACACTGACATACACACATACTCCAATGTCACCCTGACACACACACAATCTCCAAAAACACACTGACACACACACACACACTCCAATGTCACCCTGACACACACACATACTCCAATATCACACTGACACACACACGCATACTCCAATGTCACCCTGACACACACACATTCTCCAATATCACACTGACACACACACACACACTCCAATGTCACCCTGACACACACACATACTCCAATATCACTCTGACACACAAACTTACTCCAATATCACACCGACACACACACACACACTCCAATATCACACCGACACAAACACACACTCCAATGTCACCCTGACACACACACATACTCCAATATCACACCGAGACACACACACACACTCCAATATCACACCGACACAAACACACACTCCAATGTCACCCTGACACACACACATTCTCCAATATCACCCTGACACACACATACACCAATATCACACTGACACACACACACTCCAATATCACACCGACACACACATACTCCAATCTCACTCTGACACACACACTTACTCCAATATCACACCGATACACACACACTCCAATATCACACCGACACAAACACACACTCCAATGTCACCCTGACACACACACATTCTCCAATATCACCCTGACACACACATACACCAATATCACACTGACACACACACACTCCAATATCACACCGACACACACACATACTCCAATATCACACCGACACACACACTCCAATATCACCCTGACACACACACACATACTCCAATATCACACTGACAGACACACTCCAATATCACACTGACACACACACACACTCCAATATCACACTGACACGCACACATACTCCAATATCACACTGACACTCACACACATTCCAATATCACACCGACAGAGACACACACACTCCAAGTCAATCTGACACACACACACACGTACTCCAATATCACACCGACACACACACACTCCAATATCACACCGACACACACACATTCTCCAATATCACCGTGACACACACATACACCAATATCACACCGACACACACACACTCCAATATCACACTGACACACACACTCCAATATCACACTGACACACACACACATTCCAATATCACACATACACACTCCAATATCACACTGACACACACACATACTCCAATATCACACTGACACTCACACACACTCCAATATCACACCGACACACACACACATACTCCAATATCACACTGACACACACACACACACTTCAATATCACCCTGACACACTCACATACTCCAATATCACTCTGACACACACTCCAATATCACACTGAAACACACACATACTCCAATATCACCCTGACACACACACATACTCCAATATCACACCGACACACACACACTCCAATATCACACTGACACACACACATACTCCAATATCACTGACACTCACACACACTCCAATATCACACCGACACACACACCCATACTCCAATATCACACTGACACACACACACACACACTCCAATATCACCCTGACACACACATACTCCAATATCACTCTGAGACACACTCCAATATCACACTGACACGCACACATACTCCAATATCACACTGACACTCACACACATTCCAATATCACACCGACAGAGACACACACACTCCAAGTCAATCTGACACACACACACACACGTACTCCAATATCACACTGACACACACACACTCCAATATCACACCGACACACACACATTCTCCAATATCACCGTGACACACACACACTCCAATATCACACCGACACACACACACTCCAATATCACACTGACACACACACACACACTCCAATATCACCCTGACACACACATACTCCAATATCACTCTGAGACACACTCCAATATCACACTGACACGCACACATACTCCAATATCACACTGACACTCACACACATTCCAATATCACACCGACAGAGACACACACACTCCAAGTCAATCTGACACACACACACACGTACTCCAATATCACACCGACACACACACACTCCAATATCACACCGACACACACACATTCTCCAATATCACCGTGACACACACATACACCAATATCACACCGACACACACACACTCCAATATGACACCGACACACACACACTCCAATATCACACCGACACACACACACACTCCAATATCACACTGACATACACACATACTCCAATGTCACCCTGACACACACACAATCTCCAAAAACACACTGACACACACACACACACTCCAATGTCGCCCTGACACACACACATACTCCAATATCACACTGACACACACACGCATACTCCAATGTCACCCTGACACACACATTCTCCAATATCACACTGACACACACACACACACTCCAATGTCACCCTGACACACACACATACTCCAATATCACTCTGACACACAAACTTACTCCAATATCACACCGACACACACACACACACTCCAATATCACACCGACACAAACACACACTCCAATGTCACCCTGACACACACACATACTCCAATATCACACCGAGACACACACACACACTCCAATATCACACCGACACAAACACACACTCCAATGTCACCCTGACACACACACATTCTCCAATATCACCCTGACACACACATACACCAATATCACACTGACACGCACACACTCCAATATCACACCGACACACACATACTCCAATCTCACTCTGACACACACACTTACTCCAATATCACACCGATACACACACACTCCAATATCACACCGACACAAACACACACTCCAATGTCACCCTGACACACACACATTCTCCAATATCACCCTGTCACACACATACACCAATATCGCACTGACACACTCCCACTTCAATATCACACCGACACACACACATACTCCAATATCACTCTGACACACACACTTACTCCAATATCACACCGACACACACACACACACTCCAATATCACACCGACACAAACACACACTCCAATGTCACCCTGACACACACACATTCTCCAATATCACCCTGACACACACATACACCAATATCACACTGACACACACACACTCCAATATCACACCGACACACACACATACTCCAATATCACACCGACACACACACTCCAATATCACCCTGACACACACACACATACTCCAATATCACACTGACAGACACACACACTTCAATATCACACTGACACACACACACACTCCAATATCACACCGACACACACACATACTACAATATCACACCGACACACACACGTACTCCAATATCGCACCGACACACACACTCCAATATCACCCTGACACACACACACGTACTCCAATATCACACCGACACACACACTCCAATATCACACTGACAGAGACACACACACACTCCAATATCACACCGACACACACACATTCTCCAATATCACCCTGACACACACACACTCCAATATCACGCTGACACACACAAAAACTCCAATATCACACCGACACACACACACACATACTCCAACATCACACTGACACAGACACACACACACACACACAATCCAATATCACACCGACACACACACATTCTCCAATATCACCCTGACACACACATACACCAATATCACACTGACACACACACACTCCAATATCATACCGACACACACACATGCTCCAATATCGCACCGACACACACACATGCTCCAATATCACACCGACACACACACATACTCCAATATCGCACCGACACACACACACACTCCAATGTCACCCTGACATACGCACACTCCAATATCACACCGACACACACACACACTCCAATATCACACCGACACACACACACTCCAATATCACACCGACACACACACTCCAATATCACCCTGACACACACACACATACTCCAATATCACACTGACACACACACACTCCACTATCACACCGACACACACACACACTCCAATATCACACTGACACACACACATACTCCAATATCACTGACACTCACACACACTCCAATATCACACCGACACACACACCCATACTCCAATATCACACTGACACACACACACACACACTCCAATATCACCCTGACACACACATACTCCAATATCACTCTGAGACACACTCCAATATCACACTGACACGCACACATACTCCAATATCACACTGACACTCACACACATTCCAATATCACACCGACAGAGACACACACACTCCAAGTCAATCTGACACACACACATACGTACTCCAATATCACACCGACACACACACACTCCAATATCACACCGACACACACACATTCTCCAATATCACCGTGACACACACACACTCCAATATCACACCGACACACACACACTCCAATATCACACTGACACACACACACACACACTCCAATATCACCCTGACACACACATACTCCAATATCACTCTGAGACACACTCCAATATCACACTGACACGCACACATACTCCAATATCACACTGACACTCACACACATTCCAATATCACACCGACAGAGACACACACACTCCAAGTCAATCTGACACACACACACACGTACTCCAATATCACACCGACACACACACACTCCAATATCACACCGACACACACACATTCTCCAATATCACCGTGACACACACATACACCAATATCACACCGACACACACACACTCCAATATGACACCGACACACACACACTCCAATATCACACCGACACACACACACACTCCAATATCACACTGACATACACACATACTCCAATGTCACCCTGACACACACACAATCTCCAAAAACACACTGACACACACACACACACTCCAATGTCACCCTGACACACACACATACTCCAATATCACACTGACACACACACGCATACTCCAATGTCACCCTGACACACACACATTCTCCAATATCACACTGACACACACACACACACTCCAATGTCACCCTGACACACACACATACTCCAATATCACTCTGACACACAAACTTACTCCAATATCACACCGACACACACACACACACTCCAATATCACACCGACACAAACACACACTCCAATGTCACCCTGACACACACACATACTCCAATATCACACCGAGACACACACACACACTCCAATATCACACCGACACAAACACACACTCCAATGTCACCCTGACACACACACATTCTCCAATATCACCCTGACACACACATACACCAATATCACACTGACACACACACACTCCAATATCACACCGACACACACATACTCCAATCTCACTCTGACACACACACTTACTCCAATATCACACCGATACACACACACTCCAATATCACACCGACACAAACACACACTCCAATGTCACCCTGACACACACACATTCTCCAATATCACCCTGACACACACATACACCAATATCACACTGACACACACACACTCCAATATCACACCGACACACACACATACTCCAATATCACACCGACACACACACTCCAATATCACCCTGACACACACACACATACTCCAATATCACACTGACAGACACACACTCCAATATCACACTGACACACACACACACTCCAATATCACACTGACACGCACACATACTCCAATATCACACTGACACTCACACACATTCCAATATCACACCGACAGAGACACACACACTCCAAGTCAATCTGACACACACACACACGTACTCCAATATCACACCGACACACACACACTCCAATATCACACCGACACACACACATTCTCCAATATCACCGTGACACACACATACACCAATATCACACCGACACACACACACTCCAATATCACACTGACACACACACTCCAATATCACACTGACACACACACACATTCCAATATCACACATACACACTCCAATATCACACTGACACACACACATACTCCAATATCACACTGACACTCACACACACTCCAATATCACACCGACACACACACACATACTCCAATATCACACTGACACACACACACACACTTCAATATCACCCTGACACACTCACATACTCCAATATCACTCTGACACACACTCCAATATCACACTGAAACACACACATACTCCAATATCACCCTGACACACACACATACTCCAATATCACACCGACACACACACACTCCAATATCACACTGACACACACACATACTCCAATATCACTGACACTCACACACACTCCAATATCACACCGACACACACACCCATACTCCAATATCACACTGACACACACACACACACACTCCAATATCACCCTGACACACACATACTCCAATATCACTCTGAGACACACTCCAATATCACACTGACACGCACACATACTCCAATATCACACTGACACTCACACACATTCCAATATCACACCGACAGAGACACACACACTCCAAGTCAATCTGACACACACACACACGTACTCCAATATCACACCGACACACACACACTCCAATATCACACCGACACACACACATTCTCCAATATCACCGTGACACACACACACTCCAATATCACACCGACACACACACACTCCAATATCACACTGACACACACACACACACACACTCCAATATCACCCTGACACACACATACTCCAATATCACTCTGAGACACACTCCAATATCACACTGACACGCACACATACTCCAATATCACACTGACACTCACACACATTCCAATATCACACCGACAGAGACACACACACTCCAAGTCAATCTGACACACACGTACTCCAATATCACACCGACACACACACACTCCAATATCACACCGACACACACACATTCTCCAATATCACCGTGACACACACATACACCAATATCACACCGACACACACACACTCCAATATGACACCGACACACACACACTCCAATATCACACCGACACACACACACACTCCAATATCACACTGACATACACACATACTCCAATGTCACCCTGACACACACACAATCTCCAAAAACACACTGACACACACACACACACTCCAATGTCGCCCTGACACACACACATACTCCAATATCACACTGACACACACACGCATACTCCAATGTCACCCTGACACACACATTCTCCAATATCACAATGACACACACACACACACTCCAATGTCACCCTGACACACACACATACTCCAATATCACTCTGACACACAAACTTACTCCAATATCACACCGACACACACACACACACTCCAATATCACACCGACACAAACACACACTCCAATGTCACCCTGACACACACACATACTCCAATATCACACCGAGACACACACACACACTCCAATATCACACCGACACAAACACACACTCCAATGTCACCCTGACACACACACATTCTCCAATATCACCCTGACACACACATACACCAATATCACACTGACACACACACACTCCAATATCACACCGACACACACATACTCCAATCTCACTCTGACACACACACTTACTCCAATATCACACCGATACACACACACTCCAATATCACACCGACACAAACACACACTCCAATGTCACCCTGACACACACACATTCTCCAATATCACCCTGACACACACATACACCAATATCGCACTGACACACTCCCACTTCAATATCACACCGACACACACACATACTCCAATATCACTCTGACACACACACTTACTCCAATATCACACCGACACACACACACACACTCCAATATCACACCGACACAAACACACACTCCAATGTCACCCTGACACACACACATTCTCCAATATCACCCTGACACACACATACACCAATATCACACTGACACACACACACTCCAATATCACACCGACACACACATACTCCAATATCACACCGACACACACACTCCAATATCACCCTGACACACACACACATACTCCAATATCACACTGACAGACACACACACTTCAATATCACACTGACACACACACACACTCCAATATCACACCGACACACACACATACTACAATATCACACCGACACACACACGTACTCCAATATCGCACCGACACACACACTCCAATATCACCCTGACACACACACACGTACTCCAATATCACACCGACACACACACTCCAATATCACACTGACAGAGACACACACACACTCCAATATCACACCGACACACACACATTCTCCAATATCACCCTGACACACACACACTCCAATATCACGCTGACACACACAAAAACTCCAATATCACACCGACACACACACACACATACTCCAACATCACACTGACACAGACACACACACACACACACAATCCAATATCACACCGACACACACACATTCTCCAATATCACCCTGACACACACATACACCAATATCACACTGACACACACACACTCCAATATCATACCGACACACACACATGCTCCAATATCGCACCGACACACACACATGCTCCAATATCACACCGACACACACACATACTCCAATATCGCACCGACACACACACACACTCCAATGTCACCCTGACATACGCACACTCCAATATCACACCGACACACACACACACTCCAATATCACACCGACACACACACACTCCAATATCACACCGACACACACACTCCAATATCACCCTGACACACACACACATACTCCAATATCACACTGACACACACACACTCCACTATCACACCGACACACACACACACTCCAATATCACACCGACACACACACACACTCCAATATCACACCGACACACACACTCCAACATCACACTGACACACACACACTCCAATATCACACCGACACACACACATACTCCAATATCGCACCGACACACACACTCCAATATCACCCTGACACACACACACATACTCCAATATCACACTGACACACACATACTCCAATATCACACTGACACACACACGTACTCCAATATCGCACCGACACACACACTCCAATATCACACCGACACACATACATGCTCCAATATCACACCGACACACACACATACTCCAATATCACACCGACACACACACTCCAATATCACCCTGACACACACACACACACACTCCAATATCACACTGACACACACACACTCCAATATCACACCGACACACACACGTACTCCAATATCACACCGACACACACGTACTCCAATATCACACCGACACACATACTCCAATATCACACTGACAGAGACACACACACACTCCAATATCACACCAACACACACACATTCTCCAATATCACCCTGACACACACACACTCCGATATCACCCTGACACACACAAAAACTCCAATATCACACCGAAACACACACACACACATACTCCAACATCACACTGACACAGACACACACACACAATCCAATATCACACCGATACACACACATTCTCCAATATCACCCTGACACACACATACACCAATATCACACTGACACACACACACTCCAATATCACCCTGATACACACACACACTCCAATGTCACACTGACACACACACACTCCAATATCATCCTGACACACACACACACTCCAATGTCACCCTGACACACACACACATACTCCAATATCACACTGACACACACACACTCCAATATCACACCGACACACACACGTACTCCAATATCACACCGACACACACGTACTCCAATATCACACCGACACACACACTCCAATATCACACCGACACACACACATTCTCCAATATCACCCTGACACACACACTCCAATATCACCCTGACACACACAAAAACTCCAATATCACACCGACACACACACATACTCCAACATCACACTGACACCGACACACAAACACACAATCCAATATCACACCGACACACACACATTCTCCAATATCACCCTGACACACACATACACCAATATCACACCGACACACACACATACTCCAATATCACACTGACACAGACACACACTCCAATATCACACCGACACACACACATGCTCCAATATCACACCTACACACACACGTACTCCAATATCACCCTGACACACACACACTCCAATATCACACCGACACACACACGTACTCCAATATCACCCTGACACACACACATGCTCCAATATCACACCGACACACACACGTACTCCAATATCACCCTGACACACACACATTCTCCAATATCCCCGTGACACACACATACACCAATATCGCACCGACACACACACACTCCAATATCACACTGACACACACACAAGCAAGTAACGTTTGCACCACACAAGTGACAGGGAATGGCAATCTCCAACAAGGGGGAATCTAACTATCGCCCCCTTGGCACTCAATGGCATTATCATCACTCAATCCTACACTATGAACATCCTTGGGTTACCATTGAGTAGAAACTCAACTGAACTAGCTATCTAAATACTGTGGCACGTCAGAGAGTGGGAATCCTGCAGCAAATAATTCAATGCCTGACCGCGCCCCCCCCTCCCCCACCCGCCCCCCCAAAAGCCTGTTCACCATCTACAAGGCACAAGTCAGGAGTGTAATGGAATACTCTCCACTTGCCTCGATGTGTACAGCTCCAACAACACTCCAGAAGTTTGACACCCTCCAGGAAATAGCAGCCCAGCTTGATTGCCATCCCTTCTACAAACATTCACTCCCTCCACCACCTGCGCACAGCGACAGCCGTGTGTACCATCTACAAGATGCACTGCAGAAACTCACTGAGACTCCTCAGGCAGCACCTCCCAAGCCCACAACCATCTAGAAGGCCAAGGGCAGCAGGTGCAAGGGAGCCCCACCACCTGCAAGTCCCTCTCCAAGTCACTCACCACCCTGACTTGAAATGAAAATCCCTTATTGTCACAAGTAGGCTTCAAATGAAGTTCCAGTGAAAAGCCCCTAGTCGCCACATTCCGCCGCCTGCTCGGGGAGGCTGGTACGGGAATTGAACCGTGCTGCTGGCCTGCCTTGGTCTGCTTTAAAAGCCAGCTCTTGAGCCCTGTGCTAAACCAGCCCTTGGAACTATATCACCGTTTCTTCACTGACGCTGGACCACAACCCTGGAGCATCCTCTGTACCAGCACTGTGGGTGGTACCTACACCGCATGAGCTGCAGCGATCCAAGAAGGCAGCTCACCCCCCCACCCTCTCGAGGGCAAATAGAGACGGGCAATGAATGCTGACCTTGCCAGCGAAGGCTACATCCCTTGCATGAATAAAAGAAAACTCCAATCTCACACTGACACACGTTCAAATCCCACACTCACAATGAACGTACTCCAATCACACAAGTGTCCCGCACACAGCCACTCATAACACATTCACGCCCACGCGCCTGACACACGTTATTTTCAAACACATTTACTCCAACTCAGCATTTCCTCGTGAGATAAACTTTGAGAGCTGACTGACCTGCGTTACTCCCAGGGGTGGGACGCGAAGTCGCTTCATCGCCCGTGCTCTGTCCCCTCCTTCCAGCTGGTTGGTGCACAGTGACTGAAAAAAACATGGGTGTTCAGTGATGTCGAAATAATAATGCAGACCTCTTCACCACGGCAGGAGGAATGGTCATTTCTACACCTGTTGAGTCTACTCCTGCTCTCTGGTGTCTCGCTAATTCTGTGTGGAGGCAGCAGTGATGCTCCTTTTCTTTTTAATCTGTTTATTCAAAATTTCCAACCAAACACTCCAGAAAGAAAGAAAGGAAAAGAAAATTGTACATAGGAAATCAAACAAAGCTACATTAACC
The DNA here is from genome assembly GCF_047496885.1 of Scyliorhinus torazame. Taxonomy (NCBI): domain Eukaryota; kingdom Metazoa; phylum Chordata; class Chondrichthyes; order Carcharhiniformes; family Scyliorhinidae; genus Scyliorhinus; species Scyliorhinus torazame. The sequence continues at coordinate 100,158,099 of NC_092728.1, read as the reverse complement.
CCATTTAACAAATAAATACAAAAGTGGGGGAAACGCCCCCCCCCCCCGCTTTAACAAAAACCTAAACCAAACCCACCCCCCCACCCCCGGTTTGCTGCTGTTTCGACCTCCACCTAGCACTCCGCGAGATAGTCTAGGAACGGTTGCCACCGCCTGGAGAACCCCTGCACAGACCCTCGCAGGGCAAACGTTATCCTCTCCAACTTAATGAACCCTGCCATGTCATTGATCCAAGCTGCCACGCTCGGGGGCTTTGCATCTCTCCACATTAGTAGGATCCTCCGCTGGGCTACCAGGGATCTAAAGGCCAGAACTCCGGCCTCTTTCGGCTCCTGCATTCCCGGCTCGTCCGATACCCCAAATAGTGCTGTCCCCCAGCTCGGCTTGACCCGGGTGTTCACAACTTTGGACATAGTCCTCGCAAAGCCCCTCCAGAACCCCTCCAGCGCCGGGCACGTCCAGAACATATGGGCGTGATTTGCTGGGCTCCACGAACATCTCACACATCTGTCCTCCACCCCAAAAGACCTACTCATCCTCGCCCCTGTCATTTGCGCCCTATGTACTACTTTGAACTGTATTAGACTGAGCCTGGCGCACATGAGGAGGAGGAATTGACCCTGCCCAGGGCATCAGCCCACAGACCCTCATCCAGCTCCTCCCCGAGCTCCTCCTCCCACTTGCCCTTCAACTCCTCCACCGAGGCCTCCTCCGCTTCCTGCAGCTCCTGATAACTCGCCGAGACCTTGCCTTCTCCAACCCATACACCCGAAATCACCCTGTCCTGAATCCTTTGTGCTGGAAATTTCTTCACCTGCCGTCTCACAAACGCCCTGACCTGCATATACCTGAAGGCATTTCCCGGGGGTAACCCAAATTTCTCCTCCAGCGCCCTCAGACTGGCAAAAGTCCCATCAATGAATAGGTCCCCCATCCTTTTAATTCCTGCCCGATGCCAACTTAAGAACCCCCCATCCATCCTGCCCGGCACAAACCTATGATTATCCCGTATCGAGGATCAAATTGTGGCCCCCACCTCACCCCATGTCACCTCCACTGTCCCCAGATCTTCAATGTCGCCGCCACCACCGGGCTCGTGGTGTACCGCGTCGGCGGTAGCGGCAACGGTACCGTCACCAGCACCCCCAAGCTAGTACCCACACAAGACGCCGCCTCTAGCCTCTTCCACGCCGCCCCCTCTCCCTCCACTCCATTACCCATTTACGGATCATGGCCACATTAGCTGCCCAGTAATAACCACACAGATTCGGCAGCGCCAGCCCGCCCCTGTCCCGACTGTGCTCCAGAAACACCCTCTTCACCCTCGGGGTCTTGCTCGCCCATACAAACCCCATAATATTCCTGCTTACCCGTTTGGAAAAAGCCTTGGGGATTAGAATGGGCAGGCATTGGAACACGAACAAGAACCTCGGGAGGACTGTCATCTTGACCGACTGCACCCTACCCACCAGGGAAAGTAGCAACACATCCCATCTCCTAAAGTCTTCCTCCGGCTGTTCCACCAACCGTGTCAAATTAAGCTTATGCAGGGCCTCCCAGCTCCTAGCTACCTGGATACCCAGGTATCGAAAGCTCCTCTCCGCCCTCTTCAACGGCAGCTCATCTAGCCCCCTTTCCTGGCCACCCGCATGGACTACAAAGAGCTCACTCTTCCCCATGTTGAGCTTGTGGCCCGAGAAGTCCCCAAACTCCCTAAGGATCCGCATGACCTCCACCATCCCTTCCACTGGATCTACAATATATAACAGGTCATCAGCATACAACGACACCCGGTGTTCCTCCCCTCCACGGACCAACCCCCTCCAGTTCCTAGACACCCTTAATGCCATGGCCAGCGGCTCAATTGCCAGCGCGAACAGCAAAGGGGACAGGGGACACCCCTGTCTCGTCCCCCGGTACAGTCTGAAACATTCCGATCTCCGCCGGTTCGTAGACACGCTCGCCACCGGGGCCCTGTATAACAACCCGACCCACCCTATGAACCCTCCCCCGAACCCAAACCTGCTAAGCACTTCCCATAGGTACTCCCACTCCACCCGATCAAAGGCCTTCTCCGCGTCCATAGCCGCCACCACTTCCGCCACCCCCTCCCCTCCGAGGGCATCACAATCACGTTCAGGAGCCTCCGCACATTCGCATTTAACTGCCTGCCCTTCACGAACCCCATCTGGTCCACATGTATCACTCCCGGGACACAATCCTCGTAGCGAGGACCTTCGCCAGCAACTTGGCATCTACGTTAAGGCTCGAGATCGGCCTATACGAACCGCACTGCACTGGGTCCTTGTCCCGCTTGAGAATCAGCGAGATCAGCGCCCGAGACATTGTCGGGGGCAGAGTCCCTTCCTCCCGCGCCTCATTGAAGGTTCTCACCAGCAACGGGCCCAACAGATCCACATACTTCCTGTAAAATTCAACCGGGAACCCATCCGGTCCCGGGGCCTTGCCCGCCTGCATGCTCCCCAATCCCTTAACCAGCTCCTCCAGCCCCATCGGGGCCCTCAGCCCAGCCACCTGCTCTTCCTCCACCCTCGGGAACCTCCGTTGATCTAAGAACCGCTGCATCCCCTCTCCCCTCTCCGGGGGCTCTGATTTGTACAGATCCCCATAGAAATCCCTAAATACCTCATTTATTTTAACCGCACTCCGCACCGTATTCCCCCCATCCCTGATTCCTCCAATCTCCCTCGCTGCCTCCCTCTTACATAGCTGATGTGCCAGCATCCGACTCGCCTTCTCCCCATACTCATACACTGCCCCCTGCGCTTTCCTCCTCTGTGCCTCTGCTTTCCCCGTGGACAATAAATCAAATTCCGTCTGGAGGTTCCGTCACTCCCTCAGCAGCCCCTCTTCGGGGGCCTCTGCATAGCTCCTATCCACCCTTACTATCTCCCCCACCAACCTCTCCCTCTCCATCCTCTCTCTCTTCTACCTGTGAGCCCTAATTGAAATTAGCTCTCCCCTAACCACTGCCTTCAGAGCCTCCCAAACCACACCCACCTGCACCTCCCCATTATCATTGGCCTCTATGTATCTCTGAATGCACCCCCGGACCCGCCCACAAACCTCCTCACCCGACAACAGTCCCACATCCAGGCGCCACAGCGGGCACTTGTCCCTCTCCTCCCCCAACTCCAGCTCCACCCAGTGCGGGGCGTGGTCCGAAATCGGTACAGCCGAATATTCCGTTCCCTCCACTCTTGGGATCAGTGCCCTACTCATCACAAAGACGTCTATCCGTGAATAGGCCTAAAGTACATGGGAGAAAAAAGAGAACTCTCTGGCCACCGGCCTGGCAAACCTCCACGGATCCACTCCCTCCATCTGGTCCATAAACCCCCCGAGCACTTGGCCACAGCTGGCCTCTTACCCGTCTTTGACCCGGATCGATCCAATGCTGGGTCCAGTACCATATTAAAGTCCCCCCCCCCAATTATCAAGCTCCCCGCTTCCAGATCCGGGATCCAACTCAACATGCGGTTCATAAACCCTGCATCGTCCCAATTCGGGGCATACACATTCACCAGTACCCCCCCCCCCCTCCCCCCCCCCCCCCGCCTCCCACCCCCCCGCCGACTAGCCATCCCCTTTCTTAGGCCAGCCACGTGCCCGCGCCCCCCGCACACTCCAGTCCCCCAGGCGGCGAACCCCCGCCCCGACTCTCCCTTTAACCTCCAGCTCCCCTTCGGTCAGTGCAGCAGCAACCCAGTGTGTGTCCGCCCCCCCCCCCGCCCCCCCAGCTAGACCACCGTCTAGCCTGCTTGCTCTCCCCATTGCACTCCCGTAAGTCAGCTGACTCCTGCTGACCCCGGCCGCTCCCACCTTTGCCAACGACCCCCCGTGTGGAATCCCCCTCCCATCCCCCCCTTCACCGATGTGAGCACCCCTCCAGCACCGCCCCTCCCCTCAGGCCCCACCCCCTCTTCAGCAGCGATGCTTCTTAACATGAGTTTGGACGGACCATCTCAATGAGTGCGAATGATTCGCACAACTGAAGTGCCGTTCTTTCACATTTCCTTGTGGACTATTTGTTTTTCTTCAGGAAAGTTGTCCCTTAATAAACATCCGCCCGCAAAGTGACGTGGCATCTGCCAACCCAGTAAACCATCAATCATAGAATCATAGAAGGAGGCCATTCAGCCCATAGGGTCTGCAGCAGCCCTTGGAAAGAGCACCCTGCTTAAGCCCACACCTCCACCCTATCCCCGCAACCAGAGGCAATTTAGCGTGGCCAATCCACCTAACCTGCACATCATTGGATTGCGGGAGGAAACCGGTGCACCCGGAGGAAACCCACGCAGACACGGGAGAAAGTGCAAACTCCACACAGTCACCCGAGGCTGGATTTAAACCTGAATCCCTGGAGCTGGGAGACAGCAGTGCTAACCACTGTGCCGCCCTAACCATCAATAAGGCTCTCCCTATGCCTGTGTATTGATGCCTCTGTAAATGTCACCCCCCCCCCGACTTTGCTCGTAATTTCACAGTCCAGTTCTGTTGAATAGAGCGCCTATATTGGGCCGTGCTGAATAGATTTAATGCCTCTTCTGACTCAGACACATGGGAGTAACTGTTGGGCGATTCCCTGTGGGTTGCAATTCAAGTGTGAAACGGTATGTTGGGGCGTACCCACATCTCCCAGAGACCCACACAGGGATGCGTAGTCTCCTGTGATAGCCTGCAGAAGCACTGAATCCTCCCTACAGGCTGGTCTGCCAATGTAACTTATTGTCCAGGCACTCCTGCTGGGAGGTGGGTGGCAGTTGGCAGTATAGCTCAGATCGGAGCATCGTGATGTTTCGCTGTTTCAGAACCCAATGAATGAGACAAAAGGAACCATTTTGCTATCCCTTCACCAAGCCCATGCTTACCTCCACCTCAGTTATCAGCTGGTCAATCTTTTTACTGGTATAAACTGGCGAGCCCTCCACCTGAGTGGCTTGCCATCCTGCCCCTTTTGTGGCATGAAACATCTTGTCATATTTCTTCAGGATTTTCGCGAATCCGGTGACGTTGAGGTTCTGGAACGGAACGAAACAGGGCTCAGTCCGGTCGTTCATCGCAATAAGGGGTGGGAGGAGAAGCAAAAGGAATATAATGTGCCAGAGGAAAAACGAGATGCTCACGTTGCACATTGTTGTTAATGCACAAATCAGCCAGATTATACAGAGAAAAGCGGTGAGTTACAAAGCTCCTGAACTTGTGGTCTATTTATTGTGGTCTATTGTCTCCCATACAAGTGATCCTCTTCCTCTGCCGCCTCGCTATTTTAAAGAACATGCACTAATTATCCACTAAACCTGTACTTGTAAGTTATGGTTGGTAACGCCCATTGTTCAAACAAAGGCCCAAGTTTTGTTGCCTGCGATGGTCCTTTGTCAGTTTAAATCTAGCAGCAGTGATGTCATCAGGCAGGGAAAGGAGCCAATCTCATTGAAGTATTCTCACAGAGAGCAAGCCAGGAAGTCAAAAACCAGCTAAAGGTCTTAGACCTTGAATTAAATTTGACAAAGAACAAAATAATCAATTGCCGCATGCGTATAGAATTAAGGTAGACGCAGAAATATCGCAAGTTAACTTTAAAAAATATATATTTTTAAAATACGTAAATGTTTTTCATAATGGAGAAATTTAGCATTACGCAAATATATGATTTGTTTTCTAGAGTCCGGGAAGCTTTTTTTCAAATCAGTATTAAACAACATAGTACACTATCAAAAACCCAGTTACACCACAGTCAGTAAGCTAGAATGAGAATTTTTACAGGGAGCTTAATAACCTAAAAAGGCTCATTTCCATCAGTTCAGTGATTTTTAAAGGATTGAAGTCTTAACTACAATAGTACATAGGACCCTGAACTTGGTTCAGATGAAGGATCAATGACCTGGAAAGTTAGCACTTTGTCTCTCTGTAAGTGATGCCTGGCCTGCTGAGTATTTGCGGTATTTTCTGATTCCATGTTAGATTTCCAGTATGTGTAGTATTTTGATTTTGTAACAGTTGTTCTTTGCTGTATTGTGTGTGTGAAATCCTCCTCCCCAAAACCACACCATGTGTAGCCCCTGAAAGGAATGGACCCGATGGGAAAATGGTCCATTTTTTTGGTCTCAATGTTTCATTAAGTTTCTTACAGTATAAAACTTGCTTGTCCTCTACCCAGCCCTAGTAGTCTCGGAGGTGGAAGTAGCTTTCTACATACCTGGTAATTCTGCAGTAGGACTAGACTGAGGTAGAATTCGCTGAAGGCCAGCTTCAGGTCACACATGGTCTTGTGCCGTGCTCGGTGTCTGTATGGTCTATGAAGAATTCTCCACCATTGCCCCGATGATTGCACACTGCCATTTCTCTGAGCATCTAGCACTGCTTCGAGTTCACTCTGTAGCGTTGCTAATCGTCTCTGTGCTTCTGCGAGTTTTTCTGGAATTGGGTCGGGTGGAAGGAAAGGGTTATTTCATCAGGGTGCGATGTTGCAAAATAACTGCCTCGTATGGAGTTGCGTCATCTAATGCGCCCATTCGTAATGAACGTATTTTACTTTGGCAATGGAAGGAGACATACAGGATCCATGAGACTGAATGGTGACCAGTAGGAAACCAAAACACAAGTGATTAATTTGATTAAGAAATAAGTAATAAGTCTACTTCACATGATGGTTTATTTCTAAAACTATTCACTGTTATGCAATGTATTCATGTGACATTCAAATTTGGTGTTGAGCTTGTAAACAATCGCTGTTACACAAATTGCAACTTTGGGCTGTGTGATTATGTCATAGAATTTACAGTGCAGAAGGAGGCCATTCAGCCCATCGAGTCTGCACTGGCTCTTGGAAAGAGCACCCCACCCAAGGTCAACACTATCCCCATAACCCAGTAACCCCACCTAACACTAAGGGCAATTTTGGACACTAAGGGCAATTTAGCATGGCCAATCCACCTAACCTGCACATCTTTGGGCTGTGGGAGGAAACCGGAGCACCCGGAGGAAACCCACGCACACACGGGAGGATGTGCAAGCTCCGCACAGACAGTGACCCAAGCCGGGAATCAAACCTGGGACCCTGGTGTGGTGATGTGCATCACTGTAAATACATGTAAGCTAGACAGACACTAGAGGGAGCACCAGAAACATCACACACACACTCAACCAATAGATAAGTTAGATGGGAGGCGGCCAATGGACATTCACGATACACAAGGAGGTGACACGACCACAGGGGGGCATTACACCAACTCATACATAAAGGACACCACACACATGATCAGCCCCCTTCGGCCAGTGGAGACAGTCAGTGAGGAGAGGCACAGGGTTGATTCATTATCACACCCACCACGTGGAAGACAGCAGCTGGTTAGTCAGTTTAGGTAGCTACAATAGGATTAGCAGTAGTGTTGAACTCAAGTTATAAAAGTGTACATAGTGTAAATAAATGAGTTGAAGTTATTTACACGTCTCGACCTTCCTTGACAAATGCAACACAAGGAAGCCGCTTATGTTACAAAGGAAACATAACAAAACACCTGGAGCTGTGAAGCAATTGTGCTATCCACAATGCTACCGTGCTGCCCGTTATGGAGCAGCAACCTGCAGGAAAGCTACTAGATGCCAAACAGGAAGGAAAAAAACATCATCCTGATGAATGTGGATGCCAAATTGCTGGCCATAATTTTGTACTCCAGGATTGAGGATTGTGTTCCGGACGTTATTGGGGAGGACCAGATGAGGTTTGTTAAGGGTAGACAGTTGGTGGCCAATGTAAGAAGGTTGTTAAACGTGATCATGATGCCCCCGGAAGATAGGGAGGTGGAGGTGGTGATCGCAATGGATGCAGAAAAGGCTTTTGATCGGGTGGAATGGGATTATCTGTGGGAGGTACTGGGACAGTTTGAATTTGGGCGGGGGCTTTATTGACTGGGTCAGGTTGCTGTATCAGGCTCCTGTGGCAAGCGTACGGACGAATAGGACAACATTGGACTATTTTAGACTGAACCGGTGGACGAACCAGGGATGCCCCCTCTCCCCACTGTTGTGCGCACTAGCTATGGAGCCGTTAGCAATTGCTCTGAGAGCCTCAAGGGGCTGGAAGGGGCTGGTCCGGGGGGGGGGGGGGGGGGGGGCGTGGAGCATCGAGTCTCGCTCTATGCAGATGACCTGCTTCTGTATGTATTGGACCCAATAGAGGGGATGGAAGAAATCATGAGGATTCTAGGGTAATTTGGCCGGTTTTCGGGGTATAAACTAAATATGGGGAAAAGTGAGATGTTTGCGGTCCAGGCGAGGGGATAGGAGAGGCGATTGGGGGAGCTGCTGTTTAGAGTGGTAGGGAGAAGCTTTAGGTACCGAGGCATTCAAGTGGCGCGGGAATGGGACCGGCTGCATAAATTAAATCTGGCCCGACTAGTAGACCAAATGAAGGATGATTTTCGGAGGTGGGACGCGCTGCCGTTGTCACTGGCTGGGAGGCTGCAGACGGTGAAGATGACGGTCCTCCCCAGATTCATGTTCGTGTTTCAATGTCACCCCGTCTTTATTCCGCGGTCCTTTTTTAAACGGGTGAACAAAGTGATCACTAGCTTTATTTGGGCAGGCAAGACCCCGCGAGTACTGAAGTTAATGCTTGAGCGGGGTCGGGGAGAGCGCAGCTGGCGCCGCCAATTTTAGTAACCATTACTGGGCAGCGAATATAGCCATGATCAGGAAGTGTTGGGGAGGCGGTCGGCATGGGAGTGTATGGAGGCGGCTTCATGCAAGGGCACCAGTCTGGGGGCGTTGGTAACTGCGTCTCTACCGTTCCCGCCGGCATGGTACTCCACCAGCCGCGCGGTGGTGGTAGCCCTGAGAGTCTGGGGGCAGTGGAGGAGACATGTGGGAGCAGAGGGAGCATCGGTCTGGTCCCCAATCTATAATAATGAACAGTTTGCCCCGGGAAGTATGCCGCGGGGGTTCCGGATATGGCGGAGAGCAGGGAATGAGAGGATGGGGGACATGTTTATAGAGGGGAGCTTTCCAAGTATGAGGGCGCTGGAGAAGTTTGGGTTGGCGAGGGGAAACAAATTCAGGTATCTGCAGGTGCGGGACTTCCTACGTAAACAGGTGACAACATTCCCGCTCCAACCGCTAAGGGGGATTCAGGACAGGGTAGTTTCCAGAGGGTGGGTAGGAGAAGGGAGCGTCTCTGACATTTACAAGGAACTTATGGGGTCAGAGGAGACGCAGACCGAGGAGCTGAAGCGCAAGTGGGAGGAGGAGCTGGGAGGAGAGATAGAGGATGGTCTATGGGTGGACATGTTGAGTAGAGTCAACCCGTCCGCAACATGTGCCAGGCTCAGCCTGATACAATTCAAGGTCGTTCACCGTGCTCATATGACAACGGCCCGGATGAGCAGATTCTTTGGGGTGGAAGACAGGTGTGCAAAATGTGCAGGAGGACCAGTGAACCATGTCCACATGTTCTGGACATGTCCGAAGCTTCGGGGATTTTGGCAGGGGTTTGCAGATGTCATGTCCACGGTGCTAAAAACACGGGTGGCACTGAGTCCAGAGGTGGCGATTTTTTGGGTGTCGGAAGACCCGGGAATCCAGGAGAAAGAGGCAGACGTTCTGGCCTTTGCTTCCCTGGTAGCCCGGAGACGGATATTATTAGCTTGGAGGGACTCAAAGCCCCCGAAGTCGGAGACCTGACTATCGGACATGGCTAGCTTTCTCTGTTTGGAGAAAATCAAGTTCGCCTTGAGAGGGTCACTGTTAGGGTTCGCCCGGGGGTGGCAACCGTTCGTCAACATCTTCGCGGAAAATTAATCGTCAGCCGAAGGGAGGGGGGGGGGTTAGTTTAGCTTCGAGTAGGGGGTTAATAAAGGTGGGACCTATAAGGGAGGGAGATGGCTTTATAGTTTATAGTTTCATGTACATTGTTTATTTTGTTGTTACCTCAATAAAATGTTAATTTAAAAAAAAAGAAAGTTAGCATCAGTAACCTTAAGAAGCTCCATAGATACGAAGAATGACAAAACAAAATCTCAAAATTTACCTGCGTAAAATGTGTTTATTTTGGTTAATTCCTTTTCACATATCTGGAAGAATCTCTCTTCAAATGATGTGCAGTATCGTTGAATGACTGCGGGTTCTGTGACTGCAGAGACAAATAGGGAAAATACATCAAAGAACTTGGTTAAAATCAACAAGGAACCAAAAGCATTTGACCCTCTTTATACGATGTCAGTAGATCTCCTTTGGAATTTGACAAGAGGTACACACATTGATTATGAATCAGATAAAATGGCTCCAAGTCCAGTATAATAATCCATCTTTGGACGTTTGAGCAACATGAGAGAGTAAGATTACAGTGCAGGTGATAATAACTAGATAAACGTACTTAATTCTCAGATTTAGTGTGGGAGGAATGCAATCCTCTGCTGTGTTTTTGTTCCTGGTTTAATAGCATTAGTTGAGAAACTAGTCCACTCGAATCTGAAGACCTGGGGCGGGATTCTCCGACCCCCCTCCGGGCCGGAGAATTGGCGGGGGGGGGGCGGCGTGAATCCCGCCCCGACGCCGGCTGCCGGATTCTCCAGCTCCGGTTTTTCGGCGGGGGCGGGAATCGCATCGCGCTGGTCGGGGGCCGTTGGCAGCGCCCCCCACACCCCGGCGATTCTCCGCCCCGCCATGGGCCGAGTGGCCTCCCGTTTTCGGCGGGTCCCGCCGGCGTATATTAAACCAAGTCCGTACCGGCGGGACCTGGCTCTGCAGGCGGTCTGCGGAGTCCTCGGGGGAAGGGGGGGCACGGGGGAATTCTGGTCCCGGCGGGGCCCCCACGGTGGCCTGGCCCGCGATCGGGGCCCACCAATCTGCGGGCGGGCCTGTGCCGTGGGGGCACTCTTTCCCTCCGCGCCGGCTGGTGTAACAGTCCGCCATGGCCGGCGGGGAGAAGAACCCCTCTGCCCATGCGCTGGGATGATGCCAGCACATGCTGGCGCTCCTGCGCATGCGCCAACTCGCGCCGGCCGGCGGAGGCCCTTCAGCGCCAGCTGCCGCCAGCCTAGCCCCTGAAGGTGCGGAGGATTCCGCAATTTCTGGGCGGCTGACGCTGAAGTGGTTCACGCCACTCCTGGGAGCCGGTACAGCCTGCATCACCGGTTAGGGGAGAATCCCACCCCTGTTTCTTTAATGACCTCGTAGCCAGTTTGCCTTCAATTGTTTTCTTGCTTTCTGAAGTCTCTCCCAATTTAAGGTATCTAAAAATTGTGCGTTGGGTTGGGCTTACTGTACCGAAGGATAATTAACACTCAGCCATTCCATTGGCTCAGAAAGAAGTCTTACAACACCCGGTTAAGGTTCGACAGGTTTGTTTCGAATCACTAGCTTTCAGAGCACTGCGCCTTCCTCAGGTGAGGAACCTGGTGTTGTAAGACTTCTTACTGTGCTCACCCCAGTCCAACGCCGACATCTCCACATCATGGCTTCCATTGACTGTAAGAGATTCCGTTTGGTAGAAGAGAGGACAATAGGGAAGGGAATATCATCTGCAGAACTGGCATAGGGAATGCTTCAACGTGTGAAAGTGAGTCAACACACATATTAACGGAGCGTTACCACAGACATACCACACCATGGGTAGTTATGAAACTGACTTCAGTTAATCAGGTCATTCGTGAGTTGCCAGCAGAAAGTTGATCACAAAAAGCTGCCGACTTGTTGTGCAAATCCATCTGCTTCACAAATGCCCTTCATGGAAGAGAATGTGCCCCTCCTACCCAGTCCAGCCAATGGGTGGTTTCACTCAATGCTCTCAGCTCCGAGTTAGAAGGCTGTGGTTCCACAATCGCACTCCAGAGACTTGTGCACAAAATCTAGGCTGACACTTCATTGCAGTACTGAGGGAGTGCCATAATGTGAGAGGTGCTGTCTTTCAAGTTATACATCAAACCAAGGTCCAATCAGTCTTCTGGGGTGAATTAAAAATTTCCCAGAGCACCATTATGAAGAATCCAAAGATTCATAGAATTCCTAAGTGCAGAAGGAGGCCACTCGGCCCATCGGGTTTGCACCGACCCTCCAAAAGAGCACCCTACCTCGGTCCATTCACCCGCCCTTCCCTGTCCTAGCCCCATAACCTAACCTACAAATCTTTGGACACTAAGGGGCAATTTAGCAACGCCAATCCACCTAACCTGCACATCTTTGGACTGTGGGGGGAAACCGGAGCACCCGGAGGAAACCCACGCAGAGACGGGGAGAACGTGCGGACTCCAGACAGACAGTCACCCAAGGCCGGAATTGAACCCGCGTCCCCGGTGCTGTGAGGCAGCAGTGGTAGCCACTGTGCCACCGTGCAAGAGAGTTCTTCCTGGTTTCCTGGCCAATATTTGGTCCTCGATCAACATCATTAACGTAGATTATCTGGTCATTATCCCATTGTTATTTGCGTGCTAATTTTCGGCTGCCATTCTTCCATGCAACAGTGACTACAGTTTAAAATAACTCCAATGTCTGCACACAAAAACAAACAGTTGTGAATGCGGGGAATCTGAAATAGAAAATGCCGGGAATACTCAGGCAGTCAGGCAGCATGTGTGGAGAGAGAAACAGCGTCGCCGTTTCGGGTTGAGAACAGATAATGCTGGAAAAGCTCAGCCAGTCTGGCTGCATCTACTGTCTGAATGGCCATAAATTAGGAGAGGGGAATGTGCGAGACCTGGGTGTCCTCGTACCCCAGTCACTGAAGGTAAGCATGCAGCTGCAGCAGGCGGTAAAGAAGGCAAAAGGTATGTTGGCCTTCATTGAGAGAGGATTTGTGTACAGGAGCAGGGATGTCAGACCATACCTGGAATGTTACGTGCAGATTTGGTCTCCTTATCTGGGGAAGGATGTTCTTGCATTAGAGGGAGTGCAGCAAAGTTTACCAGACTGATTCCTGGGATGACGGGACTGACGTTTGAGGGTAGATTGAATCAGTTGGGATTGTATTTGCTGGAGTTCAGGAGAATGAGGGGGAGGGGGGTTCTCACAGAAAGCTATAAAATTCTAACAGGACTAGACAGGGTGGATGCAAGACCGATGGTGGGATGTCCAGAACAGGGGTCACAGTCTGAGGATAGGGGGCAGGCCATTTAGGCCTGAGATGGGGAGAAATGTCTTCACCCAGAGAGTGGTCGGCCTTGGAATTCGTTACCACAGGAAGTAGTTGAGGCCAAAACACTGGCGGGATTCTCTCAGCCCGGGGCCAGGCCGGAGAATCCCCGTGACCGGCGCGAATCGCGTCACGCCGCCCTGACGGCGGCACACGAGTCTCCGCAAAGCGGAGAATCGGCGGCATGGGCGCCGGCGTGGTTGGCGCGTCGCCGGTCAGAGGCTGCTCTACGCGGCTGGCCCGCCGATTCTCGGCCTGGGGTGGGCCGAGCGGCCGCGTAAAAACGCCGAGTGCCGCCGGCGCCGGCCACACATGCTCTCAGCCAGCGGGAACTCAGCGTGGAAGGGTCGGGGGGCGGCGTGTGGAGGGGGCAGGGGGGAGGGGGGGGGGTCTGACCCCTGGGGGGGGGGGGGCCTCCGATGTGGCCTGGCCCGCGATCGGGGCTCACCGATCAGTGGGCCGGCCTCTCTGGCTGGGGGCCTCCTTTCCTATGCGCCGGCCCAGTTTAGCCCTGCGCCATGTTGCGTCGGGGCCGGCACGTTGAAGGAGGCCACTGCGCAAGTGCGCGTTGCGCATGCGCGGATCCCACAATGCCTAGTTCGCGCCAGGATCGGCAGCTGGAGCGGCGTGAACCCAACAGGGGGCCAGGATTTGTCCTCGGCTCGGCCTGTTCAAGCCATCGTAAAACGCAGCGGCGTTTACGGCTGCATGGACACTCCATGGATTAGAGAATCCTGCCCACTATGTTTTCAATAAGCAGTTAGACATAGCACTTAAGGTGAAGGGGGTCAAAGGATATGGGAGGAAAGTGAGATTAGGCTATTGAATTGGCTGATCGGCCATGACCATAATGAATGGCGGAGCAGGCTCGTAGGGCCGAATGGCCTCCTCCTGCTCCTATTTTCTACGTTTCTTAAGGAACGAGGAAGCAAAGCCAAAGTTTCCAGTCGTTTTAAGGAATCAAAACTTCAACCCTGTTTCTCTCTCCTTACAGATGCTGCCAGGCCTGCTGAGATTTTCCACCAAACTCCGTCCACGTGTCGGATTCCAGCATCCGCTATATTTTGCTTATTTTAACGTTTCCGATCAATGGCTGCAATTCTGGTCTTGCAATTGGAGATGTCGGTGATTTTAACTCAAAACCCACCCAGGGTTAAAATCGAGCCTATCCTCTCTGCATCTAACTTGCCAAACTCTCTAATAACCTTAAAAATCAGGTTATTCCCCAGTCATCTCTTTCTAGAAATAACACAAAAAGGCAACCGGCTTCTCCGCTGAGACATCCCTTTGGGAATGTTACATTTAATTATGCCCAGGGGGACGATTCGCATGTTTGTTTATGACAGTTTGGAAAGTGACTTGATTAATCTGCTTGCAATTTGCTCATTATCAGGCAAGGGTTTTTATTCTCTCGCAAAGCTAATTGATTGTAAACTGGAATGAAAACCTCCAGCGGGCATTCACAAAGGCCTCAGGATAATGGGAAGCAGGGGCTGCTGTTTGTCCTCAGTCCGTCTGCAGATTGTCTCCATTGATTTATTACCATCTGTCTGTCTCCTTTATACAAATACAGAGGCTGATAAAACACAAGTTATGGAACCTGGACAAAGAGGCAGCCGGATCGGAAAGAAATCAGTGCCTGTCACACCCAGAGAGAGCTGTTTTCGTGTAGTGTACGCACGTGAACAAAATATATCCTCATTTGTGAGTTTTTGATACACTTGGTCATGCTTGACGGGGGTGAATTTTGCATTGGTCCCAATTATTTTTTTCTTCTGGGTTACATTTTTAAAAGAGTTTAGAGTACCCAATTCTTTTCTCCAATTAAGGGGCAATTTAGCATGGCCAATCCACCTACACTGCACATCTTTGGGTTATGGGGATGAGACCCATGTAGACAAGGGGAGAATGAGCAAACTCCACACGAAGAGTGACCCAGAGCAGTGATCGAACCCAGGTCCTCGGCACCGTGAGGCGGCAGTGCTAACCACTGCGCCACCGTGCCCACTCCCTCCTGCCCCATCTTCTGGGTTACATCTGTGTGAGTTTGAACTCATCCCTTTCAGAGCTACTCAATATTTTAGAACTTTCTTATTTAGGGGAACAGGGCAGGTATTTTGCGGAGGTGCAGCACCCACTGAAACAGTCCCAGAACTGGCTCATGGACTCTTTCCTGGAGGAAGAGAGAAGGAGCTATCGTCAAACTATTGTCACTCTTAGAGGCTTCAAATGCCCTTATTCAAGGCAGCAGCCAGTGCCGTTGTCTATTGGTATCCTTTGAAGACAACAGTCCCCTTTTTAAGGTACTTTGTGCCCTGGATTGTGCTCTGATTCCAAATTTCCCACTTCCTGGTTGTTCGCTCACATTTCCCCAAAAGAGACTTCAGAAAGTCGTGAACACAGCCCAGTCCATCACACGAACCTGCCTCCCATCCATTGACTCCATCTACAGCTCCCGCTGCCTGAGGAAAGCGGGCAGTATAATCAAAGATCCCTCCCACCCGGCTTACTCACTCTTCCAACTTCTTCCATCGGGCAGGAGATACAGAAGTCTGAAAACATGCACAAACAGACTCAAAAACTCTTCTTCCACACTGTCACCAGACTCATAACCGACCCTCTTATGGACTCTCTTGATTGATACTACACCCCTGTATGCTTCACCCGATGCCAGTGTCTATGTATTTACATTGTGTACCTTGTGTTGCCCTTTTATGTATTTTTCTTTTTATTTTCTTTCTTTTCATGTACTAAATGATCTGTTTGAGCTGCTTGCAAAAAAATACTTTTCACTGTACCTCAGTACGCGTGACAATAAACAAATCCAATCCAATCCAAAACATCGAATCCTCCTGGTGTTCAGCTTGTTCCTGAGCTGGGTGTCAAATTCTAGATCCTAGCCATCATCAGGATCATTGTTCCACCTCCACAACGTGACTAAGAAATCAATCCGTTTGTCTAGGGCAGCACGGTAGCATGGTGGTTAGCACAATTGCTTCACAGCTCCAGAGTCCCAGGTTCAATTCCCGGCTTGGGTCACTGTCTGTGCAGAGTCTGCATGTTCTCCCCGTGTCTGCGTGGGTTTCCTCCGGTTTCCTCCCACAGTCCAAAGATGTGCAGGTTCGGTGGATTGGCCATGCTAAATTGCCCTTAGTGTCTAAAATTGCCCTTAGTGTTGGGTGGGGTTACTGGGTTATGGGGATAGGGTGGAGGTGTGTGCTTGGGTAGGGTGCTCTTTCCAAGAGCCGGTGCTGACTCGATGGGCTGAATGGCCTCCTTCTGCACTGTAAATTCTATGATTCTATTCTTCCCACATAACGGAAGTCGCTATTCCCCGATATAAATCCCATCGAGTCCGCTCCGCCATTCAATCATGGCTGATATTTTTCTCATCCCCATTCTCCTGCCTTCTCCCCTTATTAATCAAGAACCTATCTAACTCTGTCTTAAAACACTCCGTGATTTGGCCTCCACAGCCTTCTGCGGCAAAGAGTTCCACAGATTCACCACCCTCAGGCTGAAGAAATTCCTTCTCATCTCAGTTTTAAAGGATCGGCCCTTTAGTCTGAGATTGTGTCCTCTTATTCTACTTTTTCCTACAAGTGGAAACATCCTCTCCACGTCCACTCCTGCTCGAATCCTTCCATGGTCTCTCCCCTATCTCTAAACCCTTTTCCAGCCCCAGAATGCTCTGGAAGCTCCACGTTCCTTTAACTTGACCTTCTTGAGCATCCGTGCTGACCACACTCACCAGAGTTCTGCAATCCCTCCATGAGCCTATCGTCCTCTCTCCCGCCCTCGGTAAAACCTACCTCATTGGCCAAGCTTTTGTTCGCCTGTAATAATATCTTCTAATGTGGCTCGGTGTCTAATCGGTGTTCAAGACACACTCCTGTGAAGTGCTTTGGAATGTTTAATTGCATTCTAGGGGCTCGGCAGTAAGATGTTGTGGCTGTAATTGCCCCTGGAATTCAACAGCGGACCTTCAGACTGTCACTCTCTGGGAAAAGAAAGGAGACAGAGGCTCCGGTGACAGAGACGGTGTTCAGCAGCGGGTTCCAGATGAACGGATGAAGAGCTGCATTGTCTTTAACCAGACAGCATTTTTGTTTCATAATAAATAAATGCTGACGGCACAAATAAAACCTTCGCCTTCATCAATAATACAAAAAAGAAATCGATCCCCACTCCGCCATCAGTGCTGAGTTTGCAATCTTTCACATTAATCCTGGTCAGTGGATTGCACAGGCAAATCTTTAGCGAATAATCACACAAAACCAATGCCCGCTGCCGTCGCAATGAAACGCACTGGGTGGGGTTGGTGTACGGGGCAGTCAAACAGCTGGAGTCTCCAGCCTTTTCATAGCCGATGGGGACATCCGTGTTCCGCAGCAGCCATGTGCTGTCGGGTTTACAGTGGGAAATGGAGCTGGAGAAATAGAAGGTAAAATCCGAGATCTCACCAAAGCCTGCTCAGTGTTGGACAGTGTGTCCAATCAGCATTGTTAGGAAGACTGAGGACACATGTGGGCATTTGCCCCACTGGCACCCTTGTACAGTTAGGTAAAAGTATGGATATTGGGAAAGCGATTGTGCGGAACAAGGATCCTGTCACCTGGTAGAAAGGAGGTTCCGAGCCCCCTTAGGGCTCAGTGGGCAAATACCCAGTGAGAAATTGAGCCAAGCGAAAAGGAATTTGCCTGGTTTAATAACTTTACAGAACTCACACAGGGTTCAGGTACCCCACCTTCGCTGGTTTCATAGAATCATAGAATTTACAGTGCAGAAGGATACCATTCGGCCCATCGAGTCTGCACCGGCCCTTGGAAAGAGCACCCCACTTAAGCCCCACACCTCCACCCTATCCCCGTAACCCCACCTAACCATTTTTGGATACTAAGGGCAATTTAGCATGGCCAATCCACCTAACCTGCACATCTTTGGACTGTGGGAGGAAACCGGAGCGCCCGGAGGAAACCCACGCACACACGGGGAAAACGTGCAGACTCTGCACAGACAGTGACTCAAGCCGGGAATTGAACCTGGGACCCTCGTGCTGTGATGCAACCGTGCTAACCAGTGTGCTACCGTGCTGCCCATGACAGTGGTTCTCAACCTTTTTGATCCAAGGACCACTTGGGTGGGGCAAAAGACCCCCATGGACCACTGACTGGTCTCACTTACCAGTTCAGAATTGATGGGAAGCATAAATATTTTGCTGCTCCTTTGCTACTAGATACATCAAATTTATGTGTATTTTTGTTAAATATCATAAATTATTAACTCATGTCAAGAAACAAAGACGTACACATTTTCACATTCTGAAATGTTCTGAAGGGGCAGGACAGGATAGACACTAAGAGATTGTGTCCCCCTGTCTGGGGAAACTAGAACATGGGGGGAGGGGAGGGGGCACTGTCTCACGATAAGGGGCCAATCATTTAGGACTGAGATGAGGAGAAATTTCTTTCCTCAAAGGGCTGTGAAGTTTCGGAATTCTCTATCCCACAGCATTCTGGATGCTCCATCACTGAATATATCCGAGGCTGAGATCGAGTTTTGGAATCTCAGCGAATATGGGGTGTGGTTGGGAAAGTGGAGTTGAGCCTGAGCGTGATCGCATCGAATGGTGGAGCAGGCTCGAGGGGCCGAATGGTCTACACCTGATCCTATTTCTATTCTTCATATTGAATGCAAAAAAACACGTTCAATTGAAACATTGTGATATAAACCTCACAATAGTCTTCTAAGAATCTAAGACTTATCTCACAAAGATATTAATCAAACAAATCAACAGTCAGCTAAATCCTGCTCATAAAACTATATTGTTGTTGCCCGCACCAATGGTGTCTCATGCCAAGCATGCAGGCGCCAATCTGGTTGTGTGGCAACATGAGAGTGGTGAGCAAGAGGGTTCTGAACTGTTGTCTGGTATAGCCTCGACTGTGGCCTTGTACATCAGTGACACTTTGGACCAGCCCGTTGACTGCCTGACCACCAGTGGTCCATGCACCTTGAGAAACACTGGTCTAGGGAGAAAGAAGATCAGCCATGTTTACTGTTCCAGATAGCTATCTGGGAAACCCAACCAGATAGTCCACCCATAAAGAGATTGATTGGGGATGGGGATGGGGGGGGGGGGGGGGGGGGGTAGCCTGGATGAGCTGTCCCCTCTGGAAGAATAACGTTCCAGTTCTCACCATCCAGGTTCATAAATGAAAGATGTGCAGGTCAGATGGATGGACATGCTAAACAGGGTGAGGTTGCAGGGATTGGACCTCGGTAGGGTGTCATTCAAAGGCTCGGTGCATTCTCGATGGGCCGAATGGCCTCTTTCTGTACTGTAGGGATTCTCTTATCGCTCTCTGATTCTCTGATGAAGAATGACCTGTTGGTTGAGGTATTGGAGGGTCCCCTGTTCCTGTGGAACCATACCTCACAGTCAGGAGTAGGAAAGTTAGCGGACAAAATACTGGGAATTCTGACACTGGAGGGAGTAATGTTACAATTCGAATGAGAGAAGGCAATGGTACAATCAGTCTAGAGTTTTATGTAGGTGAGAATGTGAGAGAGGAAGACTGTAGGTTGCTGCATTGGTGGCATGAAAGGACTAATAGAAAAAGACTTGATGACCACCCAGATGACCTAAAGAATTTTACAGTCAATTGAAGTACTTTTGAAGTGTAGTCGTTGTTGTAGGAAACACCACAGCCACTATGTACACAGTAAGATCCCACAAACAGTAACGCGATTATAACCAAATAGCCTGTGATATTGATTGAGGGTTAAACACTGGGCAGGACCCCAGGGAGGTGCCCCCCCCCCCCCCCTTGCTCTGCTTCAACGTAGTTTCATGGGATTTTTCTGTCCATCAGAGGGGGCATCCAGGGTCTCATCCGAGAGACGGCACTTCTGACAGAGCAGCAATCCCTCAGCACTGCGGTTGAACATCGACATCGATTGTTGCGCTCACGACTTGAAACCAGAACATTTGGCGCAGACACGAGAGTTGCCAGCTGAGCCATCGCTGGCATTATCCAGAGTGACACAGATAAGAGAGGGACTTGAGGAAAGGTGATTGGACAGAGTAACAAGAGGGGCAATGGGGTACAGAAGAGTGATGAAAGGTGACTGTAGAGGGAACAGGAGTAACTGGGGAAGCAATGAGAGGGGATGGCAATGAGAGGGCAGCTACAGATGAGAGCAGGGTCGTTTCCCAAACAAGCTTTTCCTTGTGTTGCCATCTCACAAATTGCTCTGCTTTGCTCCAGGAGATTTTGTGTGTAGGATTTACAGTGCAGAAGGAGGCCATTCGGCCCGTTGAGTCTGCACCGGCCCTTGGAAAGAGCACCCTACCCAAGCCTACCTCCACGCTATCCCCGTAACCCAGGAAACCCCACACAACCTTTTTGGACACGAAGGGCAATTTTAGCATGGCCAATCCACCTAGCCTGCACATCTTTGGACTGTGGGAGGAAACCGGAGCACCCGTAAGAAACCCATACAGACATACGGAGAACGTGCATTATCCGCACAGACATAGACCCAAGCCAGGAATTGAACCAGGGACCATGGAGCTGTGAAGCAACAGTGCTAACCACTGTGCTACCGCACCGCCCATAGGGTAGGATCGTGCGTAGCTTGAGTGGCTTGGCACCTGGACTTTCTTGGGCAAGAAGAGGCCTAGGCGCTGGGAAACCACATAGCTTACTTGGCTGGGGAGCAGTTGAGAGGTAAGGGCATCTGAAACGCTGAAATGCACTGTGCCAGTTGTTCAATATTTCCTCATGCAAAAATAAATATTGATCTTTCCAAGATCCACATTACATTTGACATAAAGTAAATGGAGATTAAGTTGGACTGGATGTATATTCCTTTCTGATTAATGCACATTACACAAATTGTTCGATGAAAAAGCCTGCCACTTTGCAGGGCATTGCATCCTTGACACACGCAGGTCCCGGAATTGCCGGGAGATGTGGAGAGGCATTCCCAGCACCCAAATGGTTACCGTGATTAGTTGCCGTGTCAAAAATGTGGCAGCCATTTTCCACACAGCAACCGCAAACAATAATGTGATAATGACCGGTTATTCTGCTTTTTTTTAGTGATCTTAATTGAGCAACACCAGGGCGAATTCCCTTTGCTCTTGTTCAAAATAGTGGCCTGGGATGCAGTTGAGAGGCCCCCTGCTTAATGGCTCATCCACAAGCCAGCACCTGTGACAGTATGTCATTCCAGTGGTACTGCACTCAAGTGCCAAATGTGTTCAGGTTTCTCGAGTGTGGATTGAACCTATAACCTTGTGGCTTAAAGGTGTAAGTGGGAAAACTGAGACACACCATTCACCTGGCTGACAGCAGTGGATATAGGAGTGGGCTTCACAATGACTTCCACCAGCCTGTGTTACTCAGAGAACTGGAGGGTACCGTTAGCAATCAGCACCAAGATTTATTAAAGCAATCCACCTGGTACAATGAAACAATTTGTTTATAACACCCGTTGTATAATCTGGAATTAAATGTTGGAATTAATAGATTACAGAAGCAGCACGGTGACACAGTGGCTAGCACTGCTGCCTCACAGCTCCAGGGACCCGGGTTTACACATTCTCCCCGTGTCTGCGTGGGTTTCCTCCGGGTGCTCTGGTTTCCTCCCACAGTCCAAAGATGTGCAGGTGAGGTGGATTGGCCATGCTAGATTGCCCCAAGGGGTTACAAGGATGGATGTGGCCCTAGCTAGGGTATTCTTTCAGAGCGTCGGTGCGGACTCAATGGGCCGATTGGCCTCCTTCCGCACTGTATGGCCTGGGGGTGCCCTGCCTATGTGAGGTGGTTTGCGGGGTTTCCCGAGGACCCCCTTATAGGTGGGGCTTTGGGGGAGACTGGGGTTCGCGTTGGGAGGTCGCGATATCGGGATGCCATTTAAAAATGGTGTCCCAATCGCCTCCTACACTGACGAATTCCGGCGAGCGGAGCTCCCTGGTGCAGAAAACGGGATTAAGTGCGGCTTGGCAGAGCATTCTCTCTGAGGCCCCTGAATGCAACAATATTCAGTTAGATAGTGCGGCATATCTCAGCGCTGTGAGAGCTGGGAAACACCCGGCTAAATGTACTCGACACAGGACTCTGTTGCAATTTGGTTAGATTGCGTCCATGGTCAATGTTGAGGTTATATACAAGGTTAACAGAAAATGCTAGAAATATTCAGAACGTCGGGCAACATCTGTAGAGAAACAAAGGTAGCCTTTCAAATCGATGATCCTTCTTCAGAGTCCGATGCCCCGTCCTGGGTCGAGTGCCGTGCAGGCCCAGGCCTTTGGCCAAACACCAAGTCATCCCAATGGAATACCTCCCAGTGTCGATGTAAGTACAAGTCACAGTGGGTCAGAAGTCCCGGAGCCCCGGTAGAGATAGACGCCTGGGGCCCGTACTCTCCGTCTGGATGAACCAGAGGAGGAGGATTGCATGCAGCTCAATTCTGCGGTTGGGCGGCACGGATGCAGGGTCATTTTATTGGCCGCCTACAAATACTTGCTTGATCTTAAGCCGTGCACTCAAATTGCGCTCACTGATGCGTTGAGCCGGCTACCCTTGCCGACTAGCCCCCCACCATCTCCTCCCATGGTGGATAAGATTTTCACCACCACGGACATCACAGACTCGTTGCCAGTCACTGCATCTAGGATCCGTGAGTGGAACCAAACAGACCCAGTTTTCTCCAAGGTTCGACATCTCATGTTATATGCTGGGCAGCATCGACATCCCCCAGGTGAATCACAGGCTTACTCATCAAAGATGTCCGAATTTAGTGTGGAGGGTGGTGTCCTGTTTTGGGGTATGTGTGTCGTTATCCTGGAAAGGGGCCACAGTTTGATCCTGCAGGATCTCCACAACAGGCACCCGGGGATGCCAAAAAATGAAAATGTGAGCGCTTATCTACATTTGGTGGTCGGGCCTGGGTGTTGACATTGAATGATTGGCCCAACAATGTTCCGTCTGTCAGGAGGACCAAAATCTCCCACCGGCCGCGTCCCTCCACCCTTGAGAATGGCCAGTGCGGACATGGGCACTGTTGCATGCCGATTTTGTTGCGTTGTTTCAGGAGTTAATGTTCCTCCTGATTGATGCCCATTCCAAATGGCTGGAAGTCCACAAGATGGGGGCAACCACCTCCAGGACTACAATTGAAAAGTTGCATTGGTCTTTTTGCACCCATGGCATCCCCGAGCTGTACGTCACGGACAATGGCACACCTTTTACAAATCTGGTCTCGGGGTTTCTGAAGGTCAACAGGGTAAGACACATTCGGACTCTCCCGTAGCACCCAGCTTCGAATGGGCCAACGCATAGGTCCAGATGTACAAACACGATTTTGAAAACAGTCTTTGGGGTCAATTGACACTAGGCTGATCTGGTTCCTGTTTTGTTTCAGGACCACCCCGCACGCCATGACTGGGGTGGCCCCCGGCTGAGATGCCGATGGACAGAGACTTTGGGCCTGCCTTAACGTGGGCTTCCCTGATATTGGCGGGAAGTTGCGCCACAACCAAGACCTGCAAGGGTGTCGCCCCATTCGATGTCGACTGCCCAGACTCTGTACCAGGTGACTCAGTGAATGTCCGCAAGTTTATAGACATCGCGCAGTGGATCTCCAGGACTGTAATCCGCCAGGCAGAGCCGGTTTCCTACCAAATACAAGTCCAGGGTTGAGTAATGCGTAAGCACCTGGATCACGTTAGGTCCAGCTGACCACCTCTTTGTGAAATTCCTCATGAACGTACTTTCTTGTCCAGCCGAGCCTGATTCCTGAGTGGGCCAGGACAGAACTCCAAGGGGGTCAAGACACCGACATGAGAGAGGTCATCAACACAGATTCAAAGATGCAGACCTGACCTTTGGAGATCTCCGACGGAGGGTCCACAGTGCGGCTGTCTCCAGCAGAGAATCCTATTCTGCCTTCCAGTCAGAAGCAACCTTTGCCCTCCTGGTATACTCCAGCTGATCCTGGTGCACGGCGCACAGCCGGATGGGAAGCGAGTCCGGCGCCCTCCATCGTCACAGTCATCGGAGAATTCTCTGGACTTTGGAGGGGGAGGGTTGCCATAACCTTCATGGGAATTACGAAGTGGCAATGATTACATTTCCCATGAGTCTCACTGAGCATGAGCTCCCCTGTCAAAGGGGCAGGGAACTCTAAACCACGTACAGCTAAAGGTCTGTATAATGTCGGCCAGTTTGGGTACCGACATCGAGGAGAGTCCCAGCTGGGATCTCTCATGCCGTGTAATTAATAGCCATGATGTGGAGATGCCGGCGTTGGACTGGGGTGAGCACAGTACGAAGTCTTACAACACCAGGTTAAAGTCCAACAGGTTTGTTTCCATGTCACTAGCTTTCGGAGCGCTGCTCCTTCCTCAGGTGAATGAAGAGGTCTGTTCCAGAAACACATATATAGACAAATTCAAAGATGCCAGACAATGCTTGGAATGCGAGCATTAGCAGGTGATTAAATCTTTACAGATCCAGAGATGGGGTAACCCCAGGTTAAAGAGGTGTGAATTGTACCAAGCCAGGACAGTTGGTAGGATTTCGCAGGCCAGATGGTGGGGGATGAATGTAATGCAACATGAATCCCAGGTCCCGGTTGAGGCCGCACTCATGTGTGCGGAACTTGGCTATAAGTTTCTGCTCGGCGATTCTGCGTTGTCGCAGGTCCTGAAGGCCGCCTTGGAGAACACCTACCCGGAGATCAGAGGCTGAATGCCCTTGACTGCTGAAGTGTTCCCCGACTGGAAGGGAACATTCCTGCCTGGTGATTGTTGCGCGATGTCCGTTACGTAAGCGTTCTCCCATCTCTGGATCTGTAAAGATTTAATCACCTGCTAATGCTCGCATTCCAAGCATTGTTTGGCATCTTTGAATTTGTCTATATATGTGTTTCTGGAACAGACCTCTTCATTCACCTGAGGAAGGAGCAGCGCTCCGAAAGCTAGTGACATGGAAACAAACCTGTTGGACTTTAACCTGGTGTTGTAAGACTTCGTACTGTGTAATTAATAGTTGTTGTAATAACATTTTATTTCTTTCTCCAGCTCTGTGTGGACTCCCTTTGTGGCCTACTAAACTACTATATAAACAGAGCAACAGTTCACCCTTTGAACTGAACGTAACCTTTCCGATTTCCTTCTATCTTTCCTTATGATCTGACAACATTTATACTGTCTACAGGCTGGTGCGTCAGTTTGAAGATCTTTGAATCCATAAACCTTCAGCCGTATTTCCAACATAATGTGACCTTGACCTGTGCAATATTTATTCCTATTCTGGCGCCTTACGGTCTTGAAAGGTACAGAGAAACATTGGAGTTTAGGGCAGGTGTTGTATATTTTATATGTCTTGTATCTATGCAGAGAGTCCACACCCAGGCTTAACGATTCAAGCACAGTGAGCATCAATAGTCAACAAATTCGCAGAGTCAAGCACAGAAAAATTGAACGCAACAGTTAGCAGGACACAAAAGGAGACATTTATAGCAACAACAATTAAGTCTCCATTTTGAAGCAATCAAGGGCTCGATTCAACTAATTCGGCACAAAGTCCCACAGCGAGCGCGTTTAGCCACATGTTTCCCAGTGTTCGCAGCACCGAGGAACACATGGCTATAAAATGCGACTCGCATTGGAAGGAGCCTCAGTGAGGAACGCACAGCTGAGGCTGCACACAGCCTCGTTTTGTATACTGGGGAGCTCTGCTTGCTGGAACTCCCCAGTGTAGAGAGAGATTGGGACGCAACTCAATCTCTGATTGCACCTGATAAATTTTTTTAATACTTTCCATTGCAGTTGATTTTTTTCCTTTATTGTTTTATTTGTGATGGCATCAAATGAAATGTTTCAAATGAAAGACACAAGGCCGGATTCTCCGTCCCACCTCACCCATTTTCTGGTGCGACCCGGCCCCGCCGGCAGCGGGACCCTCCATCCCAGCAGCCGGCCAATGGGGCTTCCCATTGTGGGCACCCTCACACCGTCGGGAAATCCACGGGCGTGAGCGCGCTGCCGGCGAAACGGAGGATTCCGCCGACGGAGAATCCAGCTCACTTTCCTTCCTCATTTCCCACATCTGGAAGCACATGAGGAAGATAACGCATGTGCTCACATCTGTTTCCATGCTAGTGTTTCCCATAATGGGTCACCAGCCTGAGACTATAGCTTGAGTATATGACCATAAGACATAGGAGAAGAATTAGGCCACTCGGCCCATCGAGTCTGCTCTGCCATTCAATCATGGCTGATATGTTCCTCATCCCCATTCTCCTGCCTTCTGCCCATAAACCCTGGTTATTAATCAAGAACCTATCTATCTCTGTCTTAAAGACACTCAGTGATTTGGCCTCTGCTCCAAAGAGTTCCACAGATTCATCACCCTCTAGCTGAAGAAATTCCTCCTCATCTCAGTTTTAAAGGATCTTCCCTTCACTCTGAGGCTGTGGCCTTGGGTTCTAGTTTCTCCTACTGGTGGAAACATCCTCTCCATGTGCACCCTATTCAGGCCTCTCAATATCCTCTAAGTGTCAAAAAGATCCCCCCCTCATCCTTCTAAACTCCAACGAGTACAGACCCAGTGTCCCCAGTCCCAGCATAGCTGACCAGGAGTCTCTCCTTCTCACTGTAGGCATGTTGGAAGGGTTTGCAGATTGAGAATCAACCTGTTTGAGAATTATCTGAATATATCTCCGTTGGCCATCAATAGCTGTGGAGTGGGACTCTCTCAGAGCCTCTCTCACTCAGAAACTATCATTGCTATCCCTTATGCCACAAGTCCTCCTGAAAGACACTGGCAGTAAAATATTCAACAGATCTAATAATTAGTGATCGCCAAGGAAGTCAATTTGCAAGTTATGGCAATGTCACAACTGTGGTGATAAGCCAACCATAGTTGGATGGTGTGCAACCTCCAACCAGCAGGTGGCGGTACAGATACACCATGCAGTCTCCAGACCAAGGTCATATGACCTGTGACTCCGATATAAAGGGAGACACATCCGGGCATCTTCAGAAGAAGATTGAGAGGGTAATAAGACACACATATGAATGGTCAGTGGTGGGTGCATGTTCCAGAGGAGTGGTTCGCAGACTCCATGATAACGTGCTCTGTATCAGATTGCTATCTTACCACACGAGACTCAATAAAATATTCTGGTATCAACAGCTGCATTCATAGTTTTATTTTACATTGAATGGATAGCAGCAAACTTAATAACTCCACAGAATGTACGATATCACCCAAAAATGCACTCAGGGATTTGAAAAAAATTAAAGGATAGTTTCGGAGAATTCTAAAGCTACTTTTATAGAATGTTGCCTTGTTTTAACTTGCTCAAACACATTTGAATCACTTCTTCTTTACATATATGCACAGCAAGTTTAAAACTGGTAACCTCACCCATCCTGCACCCTCTTTGCCCCACCATATATTTGTTTCAAAGTTTACACCGACAGGAAGTAATTAACTCCTTCCTTCTATTCGACAAGTTGAAATTCTGAATGTTATGACACAGTGCTGCATTATAATTCACAAATGCATGCTTTGTAAATCAACCCATTCAAGCATTCTCCTAAGGATCAACAAAGGATTTTTGCTTCCCATTTCTAGGTGATCCCGGTTTTTGTGTTCGCATCTGTTCTGGTGATACAGATTATCAAGAGTATTTATTTTACGGACTTTCGGTGGATGTGTAAAGGGGGAAGACGTGGACAATGTGGGTCCCGCTAGGGTATGGTGTTTCTTTTTAGCCATTTTCGCCCAGTTTCTGGGAGTATTTCTGTTCAAAAACCCGCTTGTTTAAGGCAGTAAAGTGCCTACATCGAGGATATGCCCAGGCAGACCAGGAGAGGAGAGCCTGACAGCGCTAAATCGTCGACTGAATCGGAGGCTTCTCGGGGCTCGTCGGTGCAGAAAATGGCGGAGGCGGCCTCTGTGACTCCGGCCACTCCATTAACAGCTGAGGTGCTTACCGGCATCTTGGCGGTGGTATTTGAGAAGCGAAGGTGGGTTGTGTCGGGGACCTCCGCAAGTCGATGAAAGAGGTCCTGGCTCCCTATCGGTTGACATTGGAGAAGACCAACGAGACAGTAAAAGTGCATGGGGCGGGATTCTCCACTCCCACGCCGAAGTGGCCGCGCCGTCGTGAACGCCGTTGAGGTTCACGACGGCGCATAACGGCCCCGGTCCCGACCGATTCAGGCCCTGACAATGGGCCAGGATCGGAGCCGCGTCATCTACACGCGCCAGGCCTTGTCGCCCGCTAAGGCCAATTTAGCATGGCCAATCCACCTAACCTGCACATCTTTGGACTGTGGGAGGAAACCAGAGCACCCGGAGGAAACCCACGCAGACACGGGGAGAACATGCAGACTCCGCACAGACAGTGACCCAAGCCGGGAATCGAACCTGGGACCCTGGAGCTGTGAAGCAATTGTGCTAAGCACTGTGCTACCGTGCTGCCCACTATCTGTTAGCATTTTTCTTCACTCTGGGTGGGAGCTGTCCTGTTAGTTGAAGAGTTAGCTAACGGAAGCATTGTGGGTGACTGCAGCTCATTATATTAGTCTGGTTTTAGATATGAGCTTAGTGTTTTTGTTCTGTTGGGGGTGAGGTTTATTAGAAGTAGGTTTTAGTGGTTTCTGTTCACCTTACTGTTTTTTAATGCACATTTAGGTGTAGTAGTGTCTGAAGAGGAAGAGCGGGTGGGGGCAGGGGTAATTTGCTGATGGCGACTTCTGGGGCGTAATTCTCCCGAAACGGCGCGATGTCCGCCGACTGGCGCCCAAAACGGTGCCAATCAGACGGGCATCGCGCCGCCCCAAAGGTGCGGAATGCTCCGCATCTTTGGGGGCCGAGCCCCAACCTTGAGGGGCTAGGCCGACGCCGGAGGAATTTCCGCCCCGCCAGCTGGCGGAAACGGCCTTTGGTGCCCCGCCAGCTGGCGCGGAAATGACATCTCCGGGCGGCGCATGCGCAGGAGCGTCAGCGGCCGCTGACAGTTTCCCACGCATGTGCAGTGGAGGGAGTCTCTTCCGCCTCCGCCATGGTGGAGACCGTGGCGGAGGCGGAAGGGAAAGAGTGCCCCCACGGCACAGGTCCGCCCGCGGATCGGTGGGCCCCGATCGCGGGCCAGGCCACCGTGGGGGCACCCCCCCGGGGCCAGATCGCCCCGCACCCCACCCCCAGGACCCCGGAGCCCGCCCACGCCGTCTTGTCCCGCCGGTAAGGTAGGTGATTTAATTTACGCCGGCGGGACAGGCAATTTATCAGCGGGACTTCGGCCCATCCGGGCCGGAGAATCAAGCGGGGGGGCCCGCCAACCGGCGCCGCGCGATTCCCGCCCCCGCCGAATATCCGGTGCCGGAGACTTAGGCAACCGGCGGGGGCGGGATTCACGCCAGCCCCTGGCGATTCTCCGACCTGGCGGGGGGTCGGAGAATGTCGCCCCAGATTCTTCTTTGTTTAATCGTGTTAGTGGGTTTGGCGGCCATCTTGGTGTGCTGGTTCCCAGAGTGGATCGTTCCATGCCCAAATCTCTGACTCCATCAGGGGTGGCAAAGGCATTGTTGGTTTTTATGTAACATATGGGAAGGAGGCAGATCCGTGGCATTTTTTACACCTGAGTAATAAAGACTTATTTTATTTCCATGTCCACCATGTTGTTTCATGAGAAACTGAATAAAAGTGTTTTAAGGTGTAAATTGTACGCTGTTCTTTTCAATTGTGAAGTTAACAAAGTTTATTGTTTTAAAAATAACCCAGCCCTATTTCTTCACGCAATCACTCCTGATGTGAATCATTCTTTCCGCACAGCCTTTCACATAAACTAAAATATTGGGATTTTGCTCCAGTATCCTAGCCACTGTTGGAATCTGGGCTGGGATCGTAATAGGGGAGAAGGCCTTTGGGCTCATCAGCTGAGGTGGCAGGAGGCTTTCCGGGAGAATGTGCAGATAAGGGACTCGAGTGGCAGTCTGGTTTCTGCACCACTTAAGGTCAATGCAGCTTTTGCAACGGGTATTTTATAGATTGGAGCCCCCGGTGGAGAGTTGGGCCATGACAGATTTGTAGAATGCGATATCCATCCCAGTGGTGGAGATGGAAAGGCGGAAAGAGTTGGGCCTGGAGATGCATTGGTTGATGCAGTCGTTGAATGAGGTGAAGGTGAAGGTGGTGCGGTAGCACAGTGGGTAGCACTGCTGCTTCATAGCTCCAGGGTCCCTGGTTCGATTCCCAACCTGGATCACTGTCTGTGCGGAGCCTGCACATTCTCCCAAAGTCTACCTGGGTTTTATGGGTTTCCTCCGGGTGCTCCGATTTCCTCCCACAGTCCAAAGATGTGCAGGTTAGGTGGAATGGCCATGCTAAATTGCTCTTAGTGTCCAAAAAAAAAGGTTAGGTGGGATTACTGGGATGGGGTTACTAGGTTACGGGGATAGGGTGGAGATGTGGACTTAAGTAGGTTGGTCTTTCCAAGGGTCGGTGCAGACACGATGGACCAAATGGCCTCCTTCTGCACTGTAAATTCTATGGTCTATGGGTGAGTGAATTGGGTTCTATTCTGGATGAGGATGTGTGGAGCGCGGATCTTCATAGGATCAACTCCTCGTCCTCCTGTGCCCGGCTTAGTTTGATCCAGTTCAAGGTGGTGCACAGGGCTCATCTGACTAAGGTGAAGATGAGTGGATCTTTTTAGGGGATGGACGACAGGTGTGAGCGGTGTTCCCGGGGGCCGGCTAACCACACTCGTATGTTCTGGTTGTGTCCCAAGTTGTTAAGCTTTTGGGTCTCCTTCTTCAACACCATATCAGAGATTCTTAATGTTGAACTGAACCTTGTTCTTTTGGTCATTTTTGGGATGTTGGACTCGCCGGTGCTGCAGACGGGGGTGAAGGCAGATGTCCTCACCTTTGCCTCTTAATAACCCAGAGTTTGGCTTGGGTGGAGGTCTCCTACTCCGCCCAGTGCCTCGGCCTAGTTGGGTGACCTCATTGAGTTCCTACATTTGGAGACAGTCAAGTGCACCATTAGAGTCACCGTCGGCTGTTAGGGGGGTTTTAGTTTTATGTTGGGGGTTAAGATTAAATGTGTTCTTGATTGTTGATTGTGCTCTTTTTACTTTGTAACTTGAAGCATCTGTTTTATATTTTGTTATGATGAAGAGGTTTTCAATAAAAATGTTCTTTAAAAAAAAGTAGAATTATTGATTGACATTTCATAAGGGCTGTTGTTACAGCTAAGGTCATTGTGGGACTAAGTAACAAAAACTAAAAAAAGCACTTAGCTCAACAGGAGTGCTGAGTTCACACTTTGATTGACAGTTTAAAGAGCCCATTAAAGGATTAGATTTCTTTGATCTGGCTAGTGAATAGAACTTTGTTTTTATAACAGATCAAACACTTGAGGGGATTTAATCCTTTGATTGGGTTTCATGAACGGGAGCTTTTTCAGTATTAAATGTGTATAAGTGAGAGCTGTATTTGATTGTTAGAAGATTTTTAAAATCTCCACATGGTTCCTGACTTCTTCCCTAGTGGACACTGGGTGAGTGGCTATGAAGTTGGCATGATTACATGGGGCAGCGTGGGTACAAGTTGGCATGTAGGTGGTATGGGGGACATAAGGGGAATGGGGTGGGTGAAGGCTACAGGTCCTAACAGATTTTTATACAATTGGGCTGAAGCCTCAGAAATCCAAGGTGGGACATTCTCATAATAATAATAATCTTGTATTGTCGCAAGTATGAAGTTACTGTGAAAAGCCCCTAGTCGCCACATTCCGGCGCTTGTTCGGGTAAGCTGGTACGGGAATTGAACCTGCGCTGCTGGTCTTGTTCTGCATTACAAACCAGCTGTCTAGCCCACTGAGCTAAACCAGCCCATTAGACATCGCCACCAGTATAGTATTACGCAATGCAGAAATGAAAGTTTTGTCAGAGACAAGGGATTGTACAGTGTCGTTTATCATATCCCATAAATAGGAGAAGTAATGAATTCCAGTGATACAAATTAACATCTACCCCGTATTATACATATGAGAAGCAATGGAATCTCAGATGAACAGAATTAGTGCAGGGATAGAAAATAGAGAGTAGTGGTGCACAGTTGTTTTTCACAGTGAAACATATACTATGGTGCTCACAGGTGTCAATATTAGTACCCCCTCAGTACTTCACTGGGGCATCGGCCTTGATTTTACGCATTGACTTAATGTGCTGGAGTGGGACTTGAACCTGGTGATCTAGGGGTGAGGGTGCTACCAACTGAGCCACAGCTGATACCTGGACTTGTGTTTACGGGCCTCAATTTGTAAACTGCACATGATGTAAGACCCTGAAACATTATAAGCAGTGGGTTTAGTCTTCAGGAGGACAAAGATATGCTTGTAGGGGCGGCACGGTAGCACAGTGGTTAGCACTGTTGCTTCACAGCGTCAGGGACCCAGGTTCGATTCCCGGCTTGGGTCACTGTCTGTGCGGAGTCTGCATGTTCTCCCCGTGTCTGCGTGGGTTTCCTCCGGGTGCTCCGGAGTTCCCTCCCACAGCCCAAAAGACGTGCTGTTAGGTGAATTGGACATTCTGAATTCTCCCTCAGTGTACCCGAACAGGCGCCGGAATGTGGCGACTAGGGGATTTTCACAGTAACTTCATTGCAGTGTTAATGTAAGCCTACTTGTGGCACTGATAAAGATTATTATTATTGTAAAATGAGTAGACATTCGACATATGGGCAGCACGGTGCCACAGTGGTTAGCATTGTTGCCCCACGGCGCTGAGATCCCAGGTTCGATCCCGGCTCTGGGTCACTGACCGTGTGGAGTTTGCACATTCTCCCCGTGTCTACGTGGGTTTCACCCCAACAACCCAAGTGTGCAGGGTAGGTGGATTGGCTATGCTAAATTGCCCCTTAATTGGAAAAGATGAATTGGGTACTCTAAATTTTTTAAAAAAGACATGCAACAGATGATGTTTAAGACAGAGGGCGAGATTCTCCGACCCCCCGCCGGGTCGGAGAATCGCCGGGGGCTGGCGTGAATCCCGCCCCCGCCGGTTGCCAAATTCTCCACCAACGGATATTCGGCGGGGGCGGGAATCGCGCCGCGCCGGTTGGCGCGCCCCCCCCCGCGATTCTCCCGCCGGATGGGCCGAAGTCCCGCCGCTAAAATGCCTGTCCCGTCGGCATAGATTAAACCACCTCTCTTACCGGTGGGACAAGGTGGCGCGGGCGGGCTCCGGGGTCCTGGGGGGGGGGGGGGGGGCGCGGGGTGATCTGGCCCCGGGGGGTGCCCCCACGGTGGCCTGGCCCACGATCGGGGCCCACCGATCCGCGGGCGGGCCTGTGCCGTGGGGGCACTCTTTTCCTTCCGCCTTCGCCACGGTCTCCACCATGGCGGAGGCGGAAGAGACTCCCTCCACTGCGCATGCGCGGGAATGCCATCAGCGGCCGCTGACGCTCCCGCGCGTGCGCCGCCCGGAGATGTCATTTCCGCGCCAGCTGGCGGGGAACCAAAGGCCTTTTCCGCCAGCTGGCGGGGCGGAAATTCCTCCGGCCCCGGCCTAGCCCCTCAATGTTGGGGCTCGGCCCCCAAAGATGCAGAGTATTCCGCACCTTTGGGACGGCGCGATGCCCGACTGATTTGCGCCCTTTTGGGCGCCAGTCGGCGGACATCGCGCCGTTTCCGGAGAATTTCGCCCTGAGTGTGTGAATGTTGACCTTGCCAGAGATATACGCATCCTATTAATGTACCAAAAAATGGCGATACAATTAGGTAGGAAGAATGAGGAGAAGCAATATGAATGGAATGGTACAATTTGAATAGGGTTATGGGGATGGTGAGACTTTGGGATGTAGGTACTTAGAAAGTGGCAGGACAAGTAGCACAGGTTATAATATAAACATACAACATCCTCGATAATATAAACAGATGAAGGGCACGGAAGTTGTGCTAAATCATTATACAACACTGGGTAGGCCACAGCTGGAGGACTGTATCCCATTCCGAATGCCACTCTTTTGGACGGATGTCTTGGCCGTGGCGATGCTTCGGAGGTGATTTACCGGATGGTACCAGGGATGAGGGGCTGCTGATGCACAAAGGGACTAGAGAAGCTGATGCGGTTCATTAGAGCAGAGAAGACAACGCAGAGATGTGATAGAGGTGTTTAAAACATTCTTGATGGAGTAAGTAAGGAGAAAGAGTTTCAGGTGGCAGAATGTTTAGTAACCAGAGTGCACAGATTCACGGCGATTGGCAAAGGAACCAGAGGTGAGATAAGAACATGTCTTCCTAAACACGGAAAATTGTTATGATCTAGAGCGCGCTGCCCGAAAAATTGATGGAAGTAGATTCAATAGTGACTTTCAAGTACATGAAAGGAAAAGACGGGGACGATCAATGGAGAGGGGTTAATTGGATACCTCTACCAGAGAGCCAGCATGATGTACAGAATGACCTCCGCTTTGTTGTCCATTTATGATTCAACGAGTGCCAGAGCTACACACTGACATTAGCTGTACTATAAATAGGAAACCTAATGTGTATCAAAATTTCAAACTAAAAAAAGTTTAAAGAGCAGTGGTGATGTGTTTCAGTAATCCTGACATTGATCACATCAACCACTTATGGGCGGCACGGTAGCACAGTGGTTAGCATTGTTGCTTCACAGCACCAGGGACCCAGGTTCAATTCCTGGCGTGGGTCACTTTAACTGATGGATATCAGAAATAAAATAAATGATTTGTACTACCATAATGTCACATTGTATGGGGTTCAAGTATCACGGACCCATATTTAGCACACTGGGCTAAATCGCTGGCTTTTAAAGCAGACCAAGGCAGGCCAGCAGCACGGTTCAATTCCGGTACCAGCCTCCCCGAACAGGCGCCGGAATGTGGCGACTAGGGGCTTTTCACAGTAACTTCATTGAAGCCTACTTGTGACAATAAGCGATTTTCATTTCATTTCATCACTCTCTATTTTGGGGACGGCGACTCAGTTCCAGTGTTATACACTGACATTTATCACACTATCGAAGTAGGCATCTTGATGGGCACCCATGCTGTACACTGAGATTCATTCCAGTGAATAAGCAAGAGTGCTGATATCCTCTTGTGTGACAAAATGACATTCAGCACATGCTGTAAATTGGAGAGCTGAAGGGTGCAAGTGTAACGTACTGATATTTATCACACTATCAATTGCACAGCTGATGAGTAACCGTGTTACATGACAACATTCAGCAAGCAATATCAATAGTCCAGCTGATGACTACCAGTGTTACACACCGACATTCAACACACTCCATTTTAGGAGAACCTATATGTGTTCTGGTGTTACACAGTGACATTCCCCCCGAACTGTATCACTTCCAGCATGATGCCACCATCAAATGCATCTTCCCCTCACCTTGCAGCTTTCCATGGGGTCTCTTCCCCCCATAACATCCTGGTCAATTTCTTCAACTGCCCCCACACGCCTTGGGGCGAATTCACCCTTTGCGAGACTAAGTGCTGATGCTGGGACTGAATCGCGAGTGTTCTACATGGACGAAAGCGATGCCAGTCCCGGAGTGCTTCAGATTCTGTGAATGAGCTAGCACCAGGGCCATGTAGAACCCGCGACCCTCATCCTAGCTGAGTTGATGGCACTGGCTGCGCTGGAGCACGCCTGTGTTGTTGATGGATTGGGTGGGGCCAGAGGGTATCTAGGGAGGTGGCCTGAAGTGGCACCCAATAGACCAGTGGTGCTAAGTTCTCAGTAGGCAGTCAGCGGTGTGCAGGTTGCGGCAATGCCATCCATGCCTGGACACCCCGACCCCACGGCCCACCTCTTAGCCCCCTCCCGCTACTACCCCCGGTCTTGACAGGCACCCCCCTGGCCACCGGCACAACTATCACCACAGTATAGCGATGTTGGCCACTGTTTATACCCCCTCCTGCACCCTCAGCCGCCATGGTACCCGTGTCCCGATTTGAAATACCCCAAGTGAACCGTGCTGTCAGTAATTGCTCCTGGCGGAGGCGAAGGCCCAGAAACTGCCAGGTCAGGCTGATTAATAATATGCCAATGGCCTTTACTGTACAATTTACATGCCCACTCCAGCGTAGAATGCATTAACGCCGCTGTCGAGGGACTGGAGCATGGCATTCCGTTTGCCGCCCGGCACCAACCTCGATTTTCGGCTAACGCCGAATTCTCCATCCATTTGTGTTTCCCGATCCCGGCATTGGCCGATGGAGAATCCCACCCTTGTGCCTTTCCTAAAGCACCTTTCCATGCAAGCACAGAAGATACATCTCCTTCCTTCCACAGTATTTTGTTTTTGTGAGTTGGAGAGTTGCTGGGTATGAGTCTAACACACGGACATACATCACAAACTATGGGCGAGGTTTTCCAGCCCCCACCGCCACCAGGGTTGTCCAGTCCTGCCGACAGTCAATGTAATTTTGGCTGGTTTGCCGAATCTCCCACCGGCGGGTCCCGCCACAATGGGCCAGGAAATCCCGGCCACTGGCACTCATCACGAACTGTGGAATTCTGCAGCCCGGCCGTGGCCTAAATCTTCCGATCCTGCCCGCTGCGGGAATCGTCACGGGCGGGACAGAGTTCGACGGACAAGCTCAGGTCTGTGGATCCCTGTCAGGAATTTCCGATCCCAGGGTGGGCGGGACTGGAACACCCTGTCCATGGAAACATAGAAAATACGTCATTCGGTCTGCTCCGCCTTTCAATATGACAATGGCTGTTCCTCTATCACTTCGATTCTCCACTTTGCTCCTTGTAAAAACACAGTGAGCCGTTTGAAAGTCCATTGACTTGAGCAGGACCGTAAAATCCTGCCAGCATAAAATTCGTCCGATAAATGTGAGATCTGAAAGTGTCGGTGTGAAAAATCAACATTTATCCCTTTGCACAAATAAATAGGGAAACTAATGTACACTTACTTGCACATGCTGATGTTTGTATAAATGTGGTACCACGTTTAGTGGATTCCAGAGATTCGGGCCGAGACAGTAAGGGCACAGCTGTCAGTGGTGTGTCAATGGAAAGCAGGGGCGCTAATGAGGCCAAAATGTGAGGAGTTCAGAGACCCTGGGAGGGCCTGGGTGAGACTACGAAGAAAGGAGGAATGAGGGGTGGGAATTTGAAAATCTAGGTGTTGCCAGACCTAAGTCAGTAACACAGGTGTGGTGGGTGAACGGGTCCAGGTGTGAGTTGGGATATGGGCCGCAGAGTTATGGATGAGCTCAAGTTTCTGTAGGGTGGAACAAGGGAGGCCGGTCAGGACAGCATTGGAACTGTTAAAAGTAACCAAGGATTGGTGAGGGCATTGGCAGCTGATGAACTGAAGCTGTGACAAAGTTGGGCAACGTTACAGATGCGGATGTAGGCCACCTTGGTGATGGGGCAGATATGCAGGAGGAAGCTCATCCTAGGGTTAAATAGAATGTTCAACTCAGAAACTGACAATCATATCATTGCCTGTATTTCCGCGTTACACACTGACAATCATTACACTGCCTATATGAGAATTCATGGGTACGGGTATGTTAATTATATTGTTTTTACAAATGTATTTACGGGATGTGGACGTCGCTGGTTAGGCCAGCAATTATTGCCCATCCTTAGTTGCCATTCAGAATGTGATGGTGACTTGCTTCCTTGAACCGCTGCAGCCCCTGAGGTATAGGTACTCCCACTGTGCTGTTAGGAAGGGAGTTCCAGAATTTTGACCCGCCATCAGTGAAGGAGCGATGCTATATTTCCAAGTCAGGGTGGTGAGTGACTTGGAGGGGAACCTCCAGGTGGTGGTGTTTCTAGGCATCTGCTGCTCTTGTCCTTCTAGATGGTAGTGGTCTTGGGTTTGGAAGGTGCTGCCTAAGGAATCTTGGTGAGTTCCTGCAGTGCATCTTGCAGATGGTACACACAACGGCCACAGTCCATCGGTAATGGAGAGATTGAATGTTTGTGGAAGGGGTGGAAATCAAACTGGCTGCTTTGTCCTGGATGGTGTCGAGCTTCTTGCATGTTCCTGGAGCTGCACTCATCCAGTAGTGGCCAGTGCTCCGAGATAGGGTTACACTCGGACCAGCCTCCGACTGGCCAGTTAAGGGGGCACCAGCAGTCTGCGCAAGGAAACCTGGGCTGGGTTACTGTCAGGGGCTGTTAGATCTCAGCAGTGACGGTATCCTGACCAAGATGTACCCCTCAATTAACATCACAAAAACAGTTTGTTTTCAGTAATGTTTTGTGGGAGATTGCTGTGAGTGTATTGGCTACAATGTTTCCTACATTTCCATAGAGACTGGCGTTCAGCAATACTTATTGGGTGTATCACACCTTGGATTGTCTGAAAGTCATGAAAGGTGCTATATAAATACAATAATTCAGTTCTATTAAATTAATAACTACATTACAACACCGTCTGTACTTTTTGGCTATAAATGTTTTGGGTTCATTGTGAAACTAGAAATGCAAGTATATAAATATAAATGCAAAAATATAAATGCTACATAAAAGGTAAGTCATTCTTCTTTAGTTTATTAGTCACCTGCTATGGTCTTTAGAAAACTGATTATGTAAATAACGTGCGTCATCTCTCATTTGACACTTCCGATTTTGTTACACATGACGGGTAATCAATAATTTAAGCTTCAACAGGATTTACTATTGAGAGTGATTAAGGTAACTGAAGTACTTGTGTTAAATATCGGTGAATAGGAACATAGTTGATATCTAAGAAAGTTTAGTTAAACACAAAATGTTCATGAAGTCCAGTTAAAGATTGTGCCCCCAACCCTGGGGAGGTTTAAGATCACCCAAATTTGTCCCATATGTTTGTTGGGTTACAAAAATAACTGGACCTCCAGCCAGGGTGAGCAGCCTCACAGCATCCACCTTTCAAGCCTTCTAAGAATTGTGTACGTTTCAAAGAGATGCCTGCGATGATATGCATAATGCAAGTTTGTACATAATGTTATGCACAACCTCCGACCACTAGGTGGCATCGTAAACCCATCACGTGACCACGTGATCTGGGAGTTGGGAGTTGATCGTGCTGGGAGATAAAGGTATTTGCAGTAGTTCTATAAGAGTTGTTTAGTGTTATTTGTTTGTTAGTTTATTTATCATAGTTATCTTACCACACAGTTGCTCTACAATAAATTATTTTAAACTACATGTTCCGTAGTTCATCATTCACTTTGGCCAGGCTACAGAACATAACATGGTACCAGGCGTGGGGATTTAACAAGA
Organism: Scyliorhinus torazame; assembly: GCF_047496885.1. Classification (NCBI taxonomy): domain Eukaryota; kingdom Metazoa; phylum Chordata; class Chondrichthyes; order Carcharhiniformes; family Scyliorhinidae; genus Scyliorhinus; species Scyliorhinus torazame. The sequence goes on along the minus strand of NC_092728.1, from coordinate 100,118,649 downwards.
ACTTGGAGATTCTGTTCAGAAAAATTCGAACCACTGAAGATAACTCTGCAGGATAAGAACGGAAAGGAATCTTTGCGACTAACCTTGCAAGCTTCTGACATCAACGCGCGGTAATACGTCGAAGCCTGGAATGGAAGGTATCAAGGCACTGCAACAGCTTCAGTTTACCCGTAATGTAGATGAAAATTGGAAGGCGTTTAAGCAGCAGTTTAAACTGTATATTGCAGCCCATGGTCTGCAGGCACAGCCCGATGAGAGGTGTATCGCGTTGTTGCTCACTGTAGCAGGTCCCCAAGCAATTGAGATCTTCAATACGTTTGCATTTGACAACGAGGCTGATGGCAAAAGCTTTGAAGAACTGCTGAAACAGACCTACAACTTGAAAGTGACGTCAATGGATTTCAGCGAAATCAGTGGATTGTGATTCCACAAACTTTGTGGTCAATGATCTTCGTCAAGATTGCATGAAGGGTACTTAGGGATGAAAAAGTGCAAGAGGAGAGTCAGGGAGGCAGTCTATTGGCCTGGGATCAACCGGGACATTGAGCTGATGGTGGAAAACTGTGAAACATGCCAAAGATTTCAGTGCAAGCAGAGCAAGGAACCCAAGCAGATAAGCGAGACAGTCATAACCCCTGTGGCAGAAGGTTGGCATGGGCCTTGTCGATTTCATTAGAAAAGAGTACCTTCTGTTCATACAGTATTTCTCAAACTACCCGGAGATAGTGCAGTTGTCGAGTTCAATGGCAGGATGTGTGATAAAAAATGTCGAAGAATTTTTTGCGCGAAACGGCATTCCGGATGTGGTCATGCGCAATAATGGTCCTTACTTTGACAGTTCTGAATGGACAGAATTTGCACGGCAGTAAGATTTCCTGCATGTTACTTCCAGCACGCATTACCCTCAGTCAAAGGGCAAGGCTGAAAAGGGAGTGTATATCATCAAAAAACAGCTCAAGAAAACACGGAACCAACACAAGAGTGGAACCAACACAACTGGAGGGTGATAGGTCAACAGATGAACAACCTCAAAATCAAACACCAAATATTAAAGAGCAGGAAGAGTCTGTGCCAGCTCAGAAACACGAAGAGGAGCCACAAGAATAAGGCGCAATCCCGAAAGACTGAACTTGTAACAGACTGTAAAGTAAAACAAAAGATATCTGAACTTGTATATATTTATTCATCCATGATGAAATAAAAAAAGTAAGTTAATGTTTGTAACTAATTTTCCTTTACAAAGGAAAGGGGATGTGATGAAATGCATAATGTACGTTTGTACATAATGTTATGCACGACCTCCGACCACTAGGTGGCATCGTAAACCCATCACGTGGCCATGTGATCAAGGAGTTGCGAGTTGACCATGCTGGGAGATAGACGTTCCACAATAGTTCCACAAGAGTTGTTTAGTGCTCGTTGTTTGTTAGTTTATTTATCGTAGTTATCTTACCGTGCAGTTGCTTCGCAATAAATTATTTTAAACTACATGTTCTGTAGTTCATCATTCACTTCGGCCAGTCTACAGAACATGACCTTGCCCTCTCATTCTGCTCAAGCTCCAGGGACATAGGTTTGTTGAATCAGATTTACATTTCCCAAGGTAAATGCAAAATGCTGTGGATGCTGGAGATTTAAAATAAAAGCAGTAAATGTTGGACAAACTCAGGTCTGGCAGCACCGGTGAAGAGAGAAACAGAGTTAAAATGTCGAGTTCAGCGGGGAATAAGGAAGGCAAATGGACTATCGGCCCTTATTTCAAAGGAAAAGGCACGTAAAAATAGGGATGTCTTGCTGTACAAGACACTAGTTAGTTCACACCTGGAATACTGTGAACAGATTTGGTCCCCTTATCTAAAGAAAGATATATTGGCATTGGAGGCAGTCCAGAGAAGGTTGACTAAGTGTATCCCGGGTATGGAGGGATTTTCTTATGAGAAGTTGAGTAGGTTGGGCCTGTGCTCATTGGAGTTTAGAAGAATGAGAGGCGACCTTATTGAGACATATAGGATTGTCAAGAGGTTTGACAAGGTAAATGCTGAGAGCTTGTGGGAGAGTCTAGTCATAGAGTCATAGGGCGGGATTATCCGTTCCGGGCGTCGGGATCATGTTCCCCGATGGGATGGAGAATCAGGCGTTGGAGTAAAATCGGGATCAACGCCGGGCACCGACCCGACTCACGATGCACTGACCGCGCCCCCTGCTGGCTTGCCATGGAACACTGAATTGCTTGTCGGTTTACAGTTCCAGGGGAAGCGTAAACCGGTTGCAATTCAGATCCGGCCCATCGGGTGTGCACCGGTCAAAGAACACCACCTGACTATTCTAATCCCATTTCCCAGCACTTGGCCCACAGCCTTGTATGCCTTGGGATCCCAAGTGCACATCTAGATACTTCTTAAATGTTATGAGGGTCTCTGCCTCCACCACCCTTTCAGGCTGCGAGTTCCACACTCCCACCACCCTCTGGGTAAAAAGGTTTTTCTCACTTTCCCTCTAAACCTCCTGCTCCTTACCTTACATCTCTGCCCCCTGGTCATTGATCCCACCACCAAGGGGAGAGGTTTCTTCCTGTCTACTCTATCTATGTCTCTGATAATTTTATACATCTCAATCATGTCCCCCCTCAGTCTGCACCAAGGAAAACAACCCCAGTCTATCCAATTTCTCTTCATTACTAAAACTCTCCAGCCCAGGCAACATCCTGATAAATCTCCTCTGCACCCTTTCCAGTGCTGTAACATCTCTCCTATAATGTGGATTCCAGACCTGCACACATTATAACCTCCCTGCTCTTAAACTCTATGGCTCAGCTAATAAAGGCAAGTATATCATATGCCTTCTTAACCACTGTATCCACCTGCTCTGCTACCTTAAAGAACCGGTGCACATGCACACCAAGGTCCCCCTGATCCTTGTGCTTCCCAGCGTCCTGCCATTTATCATATATTCTCTTGCCTTGTTTGTCCTGCCCAAGCGCCTCACTTCACTCTTATCCGGATTGAATTATACTTGCCACTGACCAGCCCATCTGACCAGCTCTCCTGTAATCTGAGGCTATCCTCCTCACTATTTACCACCTCACCAATTTTTGTATCATCCGCAAACTTACTGATCAACCCTCCTACATGCATGCCTAAATTATTTATATAAACCACAAACAGCAAGGGCAAGAGTCTAGCACCAGAGGACACAATCTCAGAGTAAGGGAGTCACCTATTTAAGACAGAGATGAGGAGGAATTTCTACTCTGAGAGTGTAGTGAATCTGTGGAATTCTTTACCGCAGAGAGCTGTCGAGGCCAGGTTGTTAAGTCTATTCAAGGCTGAGATAGATTTTTAATCAGTAAGGTAATCAAGGGTTATGGGGACAAGGCCAGAAAGTGGAGTTGAGGCATCACTAGCTAAACCAGCATTTATTGTTCATCCCTAATTGGCCTTGAGAAGGTGGTGGTGAGTTGCCTTCTTGTACCCGCTGCAGGCCAGTTGGTGTAGGTACACCCACAGTGCTGTTAGGGATGGAATTTCAGGATTTTGTGCCCACACAGTGAAGGAACGGTCGATGTGTTCCAAATCGGGCTTGGAGGAGAACCTGCAAGTGGTATTGGTCCCATGTATCTGCTGCCCTTGTCCTTCTAGGTGGTGGAGGACGTGGGTTTGGAAGGTGCTGTCGAAGTAATGCACTGCATCGCTGGCCCTCCCAGATTTGAAAACCTTTGTGCTTTCACAAATGATCGTCGAAACTGGAAATCAAAGAGGACCCATTTAGGGTGAAACTTATTTGACAGAATCACAGATATCATTTGCCCAATCAAATACCTATGATTTAATATATGATAACATGTTTAGGCTATATATACCACCAAATATGCATTTTTGTTAACAAAAGGAGGTTGAAGAATTACAAAGTTGCACTTAAGGGATGATCACTGCTTCTCTGAAGTCCCAGGCAGCAAGTGTGAAATTGTTGCAGTGACTGACTCCATCTCTCCAAGCTTTCTGAAAGTTTTCAAAGCTAAGAAATAATTAACCCTGCACCCCATTAATTCATGAGGAATTTAAAAAAATAAAACATTTTAGTATACCCAATTCATTTTTTCCAATTAAGGGCAATTTAGCGTGGCCAATCCACCTACCCTGCTCATCTTTGGGTTGTGGGGGCGAAACCCACGCAGACACAGGGAGAATGTGCAAACTCCATGCGGACAGTGACCCAGAGCCGGGATCGAACCTGGGACCTCAGTGCCGTGAGGCAGCAATACTAACCACTGTGCCACGGTGCTGCCCCCATTCATGAGGAATTTAAGGTCAGTTCTGCCAATCTACTTGAAAACCATTTTGCTCGGTTTTGCAATGTTGAATGTAAATGCTGCGTTAGGGTTTATTTTTGGTTCAGGGCCGACGTTGGGTGACTCAGGATTTTGTAATGTGAGTGATTGTCTGGTTTATAGCAGCCATCAGAGGAAGAACCTTGAAAAGCCCCAAAGTGGTGACGGGGCAAAGCAAAACTAACCCTCTCAATGGCCTAGCTTTAATCCATTTGGTATCTTTGCAAATTCTGACATAATTCATTCCGGGAAACTGATTGAAATATCCATAGAATCCCTGCAGTGCAGAAGAAGACCATTCTGCTCATCGAGTCTGCGCCGACCCTCTGAAAGAGCACCCTACCTATGCCCGTAACCCCACATCTTTGGACACTAAGGGCAATTTATAATAGCCAATCCACCCAACTTGCACATCTTTGGAGTGTGGGAGGAAACGGGAGCACCTGGAGGAAACCCACGCAGACATGGGGAGAACAGGCAAACTCCACACAGACAGTCACCCAAGACCGGAATTGAACCTGGGTCCCTGCCGCTAGAGAGCAGTGCTAACCACTGTGCCACCCTGACACCTTAAAGATACATCAAGAAAGGTTTAATACCCAAAGTAAAAATACTGACGGTGCTTTGGATTGGATTGCGAAATAAATGGTTAATAGGGATGAGGCAGATACTTTATTGGACAGTAAGGATACTCCAGTGCTAATGTCCATATGATGTGACAAGATTGTATGATCATGTGTGTTAATTAGACAGAGGAAGGGACTAAGGTTATGAGCTAGAAGCAAGAGGATAGCACAGGTAACTTGGCTCTAAAATCAGCATCCTAAATAGCCAGGGGTGAGTATAACAAATAACCAGACTCTGAATGGAGGGGTATGTGTATGTGCAAGAAGTATCTGTCTGAGAACAAACCAGCAAAGAGAATCAATCAGCAATGAATTCACAACCCTGTGGAAGTCATCAAAAGTAGTTGAGAACAGTTAATTGATAGAGGGTTGAGTTCTTGTCTACATCGAAAAGGAAAAATGTACTCCGCAATCTGGCTACTACCTGGAGTTTGGGGATAACACGGAGGAAGATTATAAGAAAAGATTTGCAGACACCATGCAATCTTTTAGATAAACAGCCAAAAGCAGAAGTAGCTTGCTTTGATGTCACATGTGGCATGATCTTGGCATGCCGGTGTGTGTGTGCAGATGTGATTTGTTGCTTATGAGGGAGTCAGTTTGTGGGACTCTTGATGAAGATGCACTGGGGAACAGACTGCAGACGTGCTTAGTCATGCTGACCACACCTTGAATGTTGAAAGTGGCTCAGGACGTTCAGCACATATACTGTACGTCTATTGATTTGAACTTTTTAATGAAGGCGCTACTCCACATAGAAATCAATTTTTTACATACATAACGAATTAAATAATCAGAACCGATTAGAGGTACATAGAATTTGGTACTCATGGATACGGTAAAAGCAATGCTGGATCATTTTTCATTGGTAATACATTATTTTGTTTAGCGAGCTTAGTTTTGTTGTAGAATTATTTCCTTTGCTTATCTCAGTTCCTTCATTACAACAGTGACTGCACCTCAAACGTATAACCTTTGGCTGGAAAGTGGGCTGGGATGTTTAGTGGTTGTGAAAGGCGCTATAGAAATGAAATACTTTTTTTACAGAATGCGTAATATTAATTAAATAAAACTGGATTTGAAGGTCAAATGGTTTAAGACAGGTGTGCGATGAACATTAGGGTTGCACAGTTATATTCATCACACTTCATAAATAGAGAGCTGAAAGGTACCAGGGGAACAGGAGTAGACCATTCAGCCCTTGAACCTGTACCGTGATTTAAGTAGATCATTGCTGATTTGTGTCTTATTTTCCTTCGTTCCATCATACTGACTACACCTTCCTAACAAAACCCAGCAATCTCAGGTTTGAAGGTTTCAGTGGACCAAGCACAGATTTCAGGGGCTGTGACTTCCAGATTTCCACTACCCTATATCCGGATCAGAAGCTCCAGCTTCAAGTCCCGCATCAGAATCTTTTGGCCGCGGAAGGTGTGTTCATAACGTGGCCAAACAGGTTGATTGTCAACCTGCAACTCCTTCCAATGCGACTGTTGGCAGGCGGTAAGAGTGGGAGAGTTTCCTGGTCAGCTGTACTGCCGAAGGCAGTGGTAAACCACTGCAGTACTTTGCCGAGCATGATCATGACCAATCCAGTGGCGGTCTATCATCTCCAAAGCCCTCTTAGGGCACGTACCTGGAGGGGGAGGCAGCATAAGAGCTAATGGGTAACGGTGACATTGTGCGATGTTGAGGTGACTCAGTGGTAGCATTCTCATTGAAGTCATAGGGTCGTATGTTCAAGTCCCACTTCAAAGAGCATGGTGGCACAGTGGTTAGCACTGCTGTCTAACACCTCCAGAGACCCGGGTTCAATTCTGGCCTCGGGTGACTGTCTGTGTGGAGTTTGCACTTTCTCCACGTGTCTGCGTGGGTTTCCTCCCATTGTCCAAAGATGTGCAGGTTGGGTGGATTGGCCATGCTAAATTGCCCTTTAGTGTCCAAAAGGATAGGTGGGGTTACTGGGTTACAGGGACAGGGTGGAGGCATGGGCTTAAGCAGGGTGCTCTTTCCACGGGCCGGTGCAGACTCGATGGGCTGAATGGCCTCCTTCTGCACTGTCAATTCTATGATTCTATGAAATCTACAATGACACTTCAGCGCTGAACTGATGGGTACAGCACCATCGGAAGTGCCATCTTTCAGATGAAACATTAAACCATCTGCCCTCTCAGATGGGCACAAAGAGTTGAGTGGAGATACGTTGAAGGGGAGCAGGAAGGTTCTCCCATTGTCTTGCTCCCTTATGTGACTGTCTGATGATCTGGTGACTATTTCATTGCTGTTGGTGGGAGCCGGCTGGGCATCGGGCTTCCTAAGACACCGGTGAGGACAATTCAAAAATGTTTATTCCACTGCAAAGCCCTTTGAAAGTTTTATATGGCCACAAAGGTGTTCAAAGAAACTTTGTTTATTTTCAATCACTATTATGTACATCACACGGGAGAAGCCAACCGGATCTGCCTTGCTGGTGGTTAACTGACCGGCTTTATATACCCGGCATCTATACATTCTTTAGAGGTCCCTGCCCCATGGGGAAGTTAATTGTTCCCACCCCATAAATTACTTGCGGGTTTTAACAGAGAGGTCCTGGCGACTTATAGGCACCATACAAATGCACGTTTTTCTTTTTCACTATAACCTGTCAAGTCTCAATCAGTTAAAGAAGCACACAACATAGTTTGATAAATTAAAGGGTAGAGGTTTAAGGGGAATATTTCAACATAGCAAGGAGCTGGATGATGTGACCAAAATAGAAGCAAAATACTGCGGGTGCTGGAAATCTGAAATAAAACCAGAAAATGCTGGAAAAAGTCAGCAGGCCCTGCAGCATCTGTGGTGAGTAGAGTCAATGGACGAGATCTCCACCCCCCCCCCCCCCCCACGTGTTTCTTGTCAGTGGGAGGAGGTGTGACGTACGCTGGCGGCAGGATTCTCTGTTCCCGCTGCTGTCAATGGGAATTCCCATTGATGCCAACCCCACGCCGCCTGGAAGCCCATGGGCGGAGGGTACACTTCCAGCGGAACCACAGAATCCCGTCGCCAGTGAACGGCCGGAGAATTCCGACCAACGTTTTGAGTCCGCAAGAGTCATACTGGACCTGAAATGTTAATTCTGCTATTTTCTCCACGGATGCTGCCAGACCTGCTGAGTTTTTTCCACAGCAGTTTCTGTTTTTATTAAAGCTGGATTATGTGGACTGGTGGCCATAGAAAGGAGCCACCCTGAAACTGAGAATGAGATATTGAAGAATCACAGCGGCACAGTGGTTAGCACTGTTGCTTCACAGTGCCAGGGACCCGGGTTCGTTTTCCGGTTTGGGTCAATGTCTGTGCAGTCTGCACGTTCTCCCCGTGTCAGCGTGGGTTTCCTCCGGGTGCCCCGGTTTCCTCCCACAAATCCTGAAAGACGTGCTTGTTAGGTGAATTGGACATTGTGAATTCTCCCTCTGTGTACCCAAACAGGCCCAGGAATGTGGCGACTATGGGATTTTCACAGTAACGTCATTGCAGTGTTAATGTAAACCGACTTGTGACAATAATAAAGATTATTAGATACCCCAGAGAGCACAAAGTGTAAGATGTCGAGCGGCCCTGATCAGTTCACAGCTAGAACAAAGAACAAAGAACAATACAGCACAGGAACAGGCCCTTCAGCCCTCCAAGCCTGTACCAGATATGAGAAGGAATGTCAGGTTTGTGTTACAGAGTGAAAGTTAACAATAGTGCAAGGAACCAACTAATGGTTTCTGTTTATTTTAACAGATTTATGTTTCTTGAAGAGCCGGGTTGTTCAAGGTTTGAAACCCCTCGACCTTACAGCTGCACATTATGTCTTGGTGGTACTGTCACTTTAAATAGCGATGTCAGAGCCTAGGAAAATATTTGTGTCTTCACTAATACTTTATTTCCATATTTGGAAATTAGTTCAATATTTTAAATTACAGATGGGCAGCCGAGACATATTCAGGATGACTTATTTGGCTAAATCCATATGCGTTTGATTGGAATATCAAACTTCTGGGTATAATAGTACCATGGTCTAAGATCAAGATTTCAAGTTCACAGGAAGAATTGTTACATAGAATGACACAGAATGTACAACAAAGAAATGGGCCATTTGACTCAACTGGTTTATGTCAATGTTTAGGCTCCACACTAACTTCCTCCTGCCCTATTTCATCAGCACATCCCTCTATTTATTTTGTCCCTCGTGTACTTAATGAGCTTCCTCTTAAATGCTAATAGCCTCCCTACTCTGCGTGGTGGCTTTGCATCACAGTTACATGCACATGAGGAAAGGAAGAGTAAATGGTGCTCGGGGAACTTCACTGACAATCTGTGACCTACTTTCTGTCTGTGATTTGAAACAAACCTGTTGGATTCTAACCTGGTGTTGTAAGACTTCTTACTCTGTCTGTGAGGTTTAAGGTCTGAGTCGATTGTTTTCCATTCCACTCTGCTGCCCTTTGGGCTGTAGTTCATGCTCAGTCAATGCTGCAAAGTAATTTAACTTCCACAGGCTTCATCAGTCTGTCCTAATCTCTACTAATGTTGTACCACGACTGGTTTCGTTCTAACATTCTGGGAATGTTAATCTTTAGCCACTGCCTACTGAAGAGACAAGCACAAGTCCATTTGGAAGCGGCAACCCCTGAACTTAAGAGTAAACTTAAAGCAATAGACAGTTTAATCACTTCAATAAACCTAATTGAAGATGTACTATTACAGCCTGGTCCCTCAGGTTTCAGAGAACAAGTGCAGGAAAATAAGTTAGTTCAGCCAAAGAAAACATCTGGATAGACACCAATATTATCACAATATAATCATAACACCATAAGACCACAGACCATAAGACATAGGAACAGAATTAGGCCACTTGGCCCATCAAATCTGCTCTGCCATTCAATCATGGCTGATATTTTTCTCAAGCCCATTCTCCTGCCTTCTCCTCATAACCCCTGATCCCCTTATTAACCATCTTCCTTTAACCTCTTGTTAATCACCGTTGGACCATGGGGTTTTTGTTCCTTAAAATATTTCATCAGTTTGAAACATTAACTAATTCATTAAATATTTGCTTATTTATCATCATATATTTTAATCTAGTTTCCCAATCAACCTTAGCCAACGTGTCATTCGTTTCTACATAGTTTAGTTTGTCCCGATTTAAGGCCCTAGTTTTGGACTTAACAACCACCTTCGAACTCAATATAAAATTCTATCATCCTGTGATCACCCTCACCAGAGGCTCCTTTAAACAGGGTTATTAATCAACTCTGTCTCATTGTACAGTAAGTACTAGTTGGTTCCTTGACTAATTCAGAAAATTGGCTTTTATACATTCCATGAATTCATCTTTCACACTATTATTGCAGATTCGCTATACTTAGTCCAGGTGAAGATTAAAGTCTCCCATGATTCCTTTATTAACCTTTTTTCATGCACCTCTAATTTCCCGATTTCCCGTTTGACACTACAGGCACAGTTGGGTGGGGGGGGGGGGGGGGGGGCACAAATTACTCCTGGCATTATTTTCTGCCTCTTTCTGTTTCTTAGTTTCATCCCAACTGATTCTACATCTTGATTTGGCTCTCTTATTTATGGTGTGGTGAAAGTGTGTAACACTGGAGCACATTAACTCTCCTATTTCGACAGCGAGTTGGATATCAGTGAGTAACCATCAGATCTCCTATTTATTTAGTATGATGAAAACATGTAACACTGATATCCATCAGCTCTACTCTTGTTTCCTCTTGCACATTACTGCTATTTTACTTTAATCCTTTGAATCCTCTAATGATAACTTTGCCTTAGATGTGGTAGCAAGCAGCCGTGACGGAAACCCTATGCAATTAAATCAAAAGAAAGGATAGTACATTCATGTGACCTCTGCCCGAAGGCAGATCCTTGGCAGAGCTGATGCTTCCTCCTGAGCTGTCTTCTTGACAGTTTTGTCAGTGGTGGTTTGCTTTGCAACCCAGGGACAAGGCGAGGAGGCAGGCCCGAGTCTACCTCAGCCAGAATGGTTGATAGAATCTACCTTTTTAGTATATAGCAAGTTTAAAGGAACAAATGACTCAAGATTTAAAATGGCTTGTTAAAACGGTTTGTTAAAAACCTACATTTCGAGCATGACAGTAAAAAAAACTGCTGTATCCCATGAGAAACATCAAGATAACGAAGCCAGGCAGACAAAAGGACACATTTTGCTAATTTAAAGTTCCTGGGCTATATTCCCAGAAACTGTTTTCATGACCACAGATAAGGCTTATGAGAAAGACGTATTTCAATCACCCCATATTAAAATTTGATGGACAGACATCTCAATCGAATTGAATTAACTGTAATGACTTTAACCCAATCACAGCCAGAAAGGGGAAAGACATTGGTGATAACCATAACCTTAAAAAGTATTGCCGGTTTTCAACAAGTCATTCTGGAATCATCTGACTTAATTTCTGAAGCTACTTTCTGCACTTTCGCTTTGAACCGCCATTTTGTTTATCTTCAACTTTTCTGTATCGTGTATTCAATGAGGAGAAAATATCAAGAGCTGTCATTTGTATTGAATTTAACTCAGTACTCTGTATTTATTTGAACAAAACAAACTTTAAAAAACTCTGTATTTGCAAGAAAACTGACTTGATCAAGAGACATCTGAAACTAACTGAATAAAAGACAATTTACTTCATGCATGAAGCTCAGTTTCAAGATCTGTCGAGTAATATATAAAGTGCGGTGACACATAAGATATATTAATCAAAGTACAGACCTATCAATGGTGTTCTTTTGAACCACCAGCTAGCCATCTGAGCTAAAACTGCAGCCCCCCTGCTCACCCCTGACCTCCCCCCGCCCCTTCCCCCTCTCCATGATAGTACATAGGCATGGCAAACATTTGTAGAATATTACAGGGGGAGTTAATGGGTAAAATAAACTGACAAATCGCCAGGATCTGATGGCCTATCCTTTTGGGTGACAACAGAGATGGTGGATGCATTGATTTTGATCTTTCAGAGATCGCTACATTTTCGAATGGTCTTTATGGATTGGAACCGTTGCACAACGGTTGCAAACATAACCCTGCGATTCTAGGACAGAGAGAGAGAAACAGGATTCTACAAGGCAGACAGAAAAATGCTCGAACCTATAGCTAAACATGACAACAGAGGACTCAGAAGATGGATTGGACAGAGTGCGTTCATGATGTAGTTCAAACAGGTTAATAATTAGCCTGCTACTACTTCCAACACTTCCCCACTATTCCCAAAGGGATGAAAAAGTGCGTGTGAAGATTCAAAGCAAACAAACATTGGGCGGATTAATGAAAGGGAAATCATACTTGACAAATCTGTTGGAACTTTAGAAGACGTAACTGGTAGCAGAACAAGTGGGCCTGGTGTATTTGGATTTTTAAAAGTCACAGGAGAGTTGATGGCTACAATGTGCTACGTTGGCATTCCTCACTCATGCTGCAAGCTAATCAGAAATCTCTGTATTAGTCTTTGATATTGTAAATTATGGGATGCTCCCATACTCTCATCCCAAAAGTAATGATAATCATTAGAGTTGACTTTCCTGGTCCAATAGTCAAGGTGGTTGTACAGAACAAACAGGAAACATTCACGTTCATGGGATTTTTTCTTATAGCGAGCAGAAGGGCAGAACACATGGAAACCTGATAGGCCGATCACAAATAATTGCTTTATAGTTGGAACAAAAGGTGAAATAAGGACAACATACTGGGAAAGATGACATTTTTCCCACTTATGTCATGCTTGTGGGTACAGTGGATGGCATGGTTTCTTCAGACAATTGACTCAATCAAACAAACGGAATTGGACTAAACCTACCATGTTCCGTGTGTAGTTTGTTAATTTGTCCATGCCAGATTATTGGTTTACCCAGCGTGCCTCAGGGGCTCACATTGATTTGAACACCTCCAGCTTCACTGCTTTCAAGTAACCTTTTCCTGAAGCCACTTGAATTAATTTGTTTGAACAATGCTGCACTCCCTGGTGTTCAGTCCTTCATGCTCTTCCAGCCTCCCTCCTGTCTAAGTCCATTGTCCTGACCTCTTGCCTGTCTCAGCCTCCTGGCAATCTCAGTGCCATCCAGATCTCCTGCCTATTCACCCTCACTCACTATCCAAGCCTGCTCATTGACTGGCTCTTCCTATTCCAGCCCTCCCAATCCCCATGCGTCGCTGATATCCTTGTTTCTAGACTCCCCAGGCTTCCTTATACCCTTGGCTTCCCAGCTCCTTAGACTGCCCACTTGTGGTAAACCAGTGTATTGTATTGTTACATGCCTGGGCTTGTCCCTGTTGGCTCCGCCTGTGGCTCCTCCCCTTGGGCTCATGTATAAAGGTGGCTGGTCTCCGCCTCTGATCCAGTTCGGGATCAGAAGCCAGGAGGCTTTCTGTTTAGTGTATTAAAGCCTCAGTTACGTTCACCACTCGTCGTGTGTTAATTGATGGCATATCACCACTCCCTAGGTCTCCAAGTTCCCCAAGCCTCACAACCCTGTCTCAGCTCTATTAGGTTCCCAGGTTCTCACACTACGCTGATCGTGAGCCTGTGCAGACATGGTTGTTCAGTTGCAATGATCAGTAGGCATCTGGTCAGGTAAGTTTGCTAAAAGCATTAGACTTTCCGATCTTATTTGACATAAACCACATGCTTTCTGACTCAATGTTTGAAACTGCTTCTTTTTAAATTCCACAGTTTTCTTTACGATATTTTGAGGACATAGAGTTACAAATTTACGCACATTCCAATGACTTTCCTTTGTGCTGGAGTCATCTTCTGTTCAATGTGTCCTGCACATGCTGCTGGGATGTGAACATCACTGGCAAGGTCAGCATTTGTCGCCCATTCCTAATTGCCCCTGGGAAGGTGTGGCTGAGCAGCAATTTGAACCGCTTCAGCTCCTGTGGTGTAGGCACACCCACAGTCTCTTTAAGGAGGGAATTGTGGTTTTTGACCCAGCAACAGTGAAGGAACAGCTCCAAGACAGCACGGTGTGTGGCTTGGAGGGGAACTTGCAGGTGATAGTATTCCCAAGTCTCTACTGCCCTTATAGGTGGTAGAGGCCTCAGCTTTGGAAGGTGCTCTTGAAGGAACCTTGGCAAATTATTGCAGTGCATCTTGTAGATGGAACACAATGCTGCCATTGTGCATTTGTGGTGGAGGGAGTGAATGTTTAAGGCAGTGGATGGGGTGCCAGTCAAATAGGCTGCTTTGTCCTGGACGGTGTCAGGTTTCTTGAATCCTGTGGCAGCTACAGTCTAAACGGTGAGTGATTGGAGAGCTCTGAGGTGCAGAGGAATCTGGGTGTCCAAGTGCATGAATCGTATTGAGCAAGTATGCAGGTCCAACAAGTAATGAGGCAAACCAATAGAGTGTTGTCATTTATTGCAAAGGGAATTGAATACAAAAGTAGGGAGGTTATGCTACAGTTATACCACATCTGGAGCACTGTGTAAGGTTTTATAATCTTTATTTAAAGAAGGATGTTTATGTGTTGGAAGCAATTCAGAGAAGGTTTACCGGACTTATACCTGGAATGGGTGGGTTATCTTACGAGGAAAGATTGGACAGGCTCGGCTTGTATTTGCTGGAGTTTAGAAGAATGAGAGGGGATTTTATTGAAAGATAAGAAGACCCTGAGTGGTATTGACAGGGAGTCAATGTGGAGTGGATGTTTCCTCTTATGGGAGAATCTAGAACCAGGGCTCAATGTTTAAAAATAAGAGGATGCCCATTTAAAACAGAGATGAGGAGAATTTTGTTCTCTGAGGATGTTGAGATTTTGGAACTCTCTTTCTCAAACTGTAGTAGAGGCAGAGTCAATGAATATTGTTAAGAGCGAGGTAGACCTTGAGAAGCAAGAGGGTGAAAGGTTATCAAGGGTAGGTGGGAATGTGGGGTTGAAGTTACAATCAGTTCAACCATGATGATATTGAATGGGGCAGCAGGCTCGAGGGCCTACTCCTGCTACTTTAAAAACAATAAATTTAGAGTACCCAATTCATTTTTTCCAATTAAGGGGCAATTTAGCGTGGCCAATCCACCTACCCTGCACATCTTTGAGTTGTGGGGGCGAAACCCACGCAAACACGGGGAGAATGTGCCAACTCCACATGGACAGTGACCCAGAGTCGGGACCGAACCTGGGACCTCGGCGCCGTGAGGCAGCAGTGCTAACCACTGCGCCACCGTGCTGCCCTAACTCCTGCTACTAATTCGTATGTCTGCATTTTCATTCAGGCAAGTAGGTAGTATTCCATCACAATCGTGACTTGTGCCTTGCAGGTGGTGGACAGGCTTTGGGGAGTCAGGAGGTGAGTTACTCACCACGGGATTTCCAGCTCCTGTCCTGCTGTTGTAACCTCAGTATTTATATGGCTGGTCCAGGTAACAACCCCCCCCCCCCTCTTCCTTTGCATGGCATTTTGCACATGCACTGAAATTAGATATTGAAAAATACAATCAGCTACACCTCAGGTAGCTCAGTGCTGCCATCGAAAGGCTCACATTCAACAGGACGTCTGACTTATGAATGAATGCTGCAGATTCACTGCAAAAACATTAATGTGAAATGGTGCTGTGTCACATTGTCAAGTTACCGCGCTGTAAATGTTTAGCAAACTATTTTGGAAAATAAAAACTTGATAAACCAGCTACTCATGTTTAATTTTCTTTTTTTGCAAGAAGCATTTCCTCCAAACAGTTCTTTACAAAAGGATCCTTCAAACTGCTGAACTTTAATGTTCCAGTTTCTAGTTTTACTAAATGTTCCTTACACAAAATCTCTTACAGATGTGTTCACAGTGAGAGAGCACAATCGGCTTTTAAATACCTCTCCTGCGGTTGCATACAGATGTGCTTGAAATTGTAATTGCAATCAGTGGAACAACATTTTATCTCAGTAAATTATTGATGTGCAAGAATGATTTCATATTTCAACCTGAGTGGAAGGTGATTATTAATTAAATTCTCCACCATTTCCACTGCCCGATAGGGACACATGCAGAAGCTTAATTATTTATCACTGACCTGTATTTTATCAACATGATTGAAAGTCAAGTCAAAAAGAACAAAAACAATTGACATTTATATAGCAGCGTTAATTGTCTAAAACATCCTCAAGCACTTCACATGCATGTAAATAAAGAAAAGGTTGACACTGAGTCGAAGAATTAGGTTCGGTGATCAACATTTTGGTCAAAAGGTTTGCTTTTAAAGAAGGGGAAAGGTAGAACGATTCAGGGAGAGAAGTCTTGAATTTAGGTGCCAGACATCTCATAAGAATCTTATCCTGTTCAATGCCATAAATATTTCAAAAAAAATCGTTTTGAATCATATTAGCACTGCAACACCTGTTTGGTATTTGGAACTATCTTGAAGATAAATCCTCTTTCATTATATATAAATTAAATCATATTTCAGCATTAAATATTAACGCCCTGGTTACTGACTGTGACCAGAAGTTGGCATAGTGCCAGGTGCGAGTCAGGATATTCTATTCAGGTTAGCGGAAGCTGCATCTGTGATAAAGGCTGCCGTGGTCTCAATGCATAGTAACACCAATCGCATCTTACCTTCTGGCAATGGGGCCTGATTCTGGGCCATGTACAGCATCTTTTTCAGAGCCTGTTTAACAGAAAAATATACAGTTTAAGAATGAATCCACACAGCATCATCCCAAGCCTACGGTGAGAGGACAATTGAGGCCACCTCAACCCTAACAGTTCCAATACAGATTTCCAACATATGAGTGGTGGAAATCATCATATCTCATTCATGATGTCCTGTCACATTCAGTCATGAATAGTGATGGACAATTAAACAACTGACTGGAGGAGGGGGTTCCACAAATATCCTCAATGGTCATTGACTCCAGCACATCAGTGCAAAAGACAAGCTGATGCTTTTGCAACCACCTTCAGCCAGGCGCGCCAAGTGGAGGATCCAGTTTGGCCAATTCCTGAGGTCCTCAGCATTGCAAATGCCAGTCTTCAGCCAATACGATTCACTCCACATGATATCAAGAACTGGCTGAAGGCACTGGATGTTGCAAAGGCGATGGGGCCTGACAACATTCCAGCAATAGTGCCGATGACTTGTGCTCCAGAACTAGCTGCACCCAAAGCCAAGCTGTTCCACTGCAGCTACATTCCACAGGGCGATATGGAAAAGTGCCCGCAATAAGCAGGCAAATCCAACCCAGCCTATTACCATTCCATCAGTCCACTCTCGATCGCCAACAAAGTAATGGAACGTGTCATCAGCAGTGCTGCTACGTGGCACTTCAACCTGCGCACTGACGCTCAGTTTGGGTTTTGCCAGGACCACTCAGCTCCTGAACTCATTACAGCCTTGCCCCAAACATGTAGAAAAGAGCTGAATGGTGAGGTGAGAGTGACTTCCCTTGACATCAACGCAGCACTTGGCCGAGTGTGGCGTCAAGGAGACTAAGCAAAACTGAAATTGATGGAAATGAGGGAGAATACTCTATACTGTTGAAACAATACTGATCACAAAGGAAGATGGTTGTTCTTGTTGGAGGTCAGGTATTTCAGTTCCAGGATAGCACTGCAGGAGTTCCTCAGGGTAGTGCCCTAGGCCCAAATATCTTCAGCTGCTTCATCATGTGGAAAGCTTCGCGCTTCAGAAGTGGGGATCTCCCTGATGACTGCACAATGTTGAACAGCATCTGCAACTCCTCAAATACTGAAGCAGTCCGTTTCCAGATGCAGCAAGACCTGGACAACATTCAGGCTTGTAAATGGCAAGTAACAGTCATGCCACACAAGTGGCAAGCAATGAACATCTCAACGAGAGAGAGAATCTAACCATCTTCCTTTGACATTCAATGGCATTACCATCACTGGATCCCGTACAGTCAACAGTCTGGATGTTACCATTGACCAAAAGCTGAAGTGGACCAATTGGAAATTACAGAGGCTATGAGAGCAGGTCAGAGGCTGGGAATTCCCCCAAAGCCTGTTCACCATTTACAAGACACAGCTCAGGGGCATAATGGAATTAGAACATAGAACATAGAGTGTAGAAGGAGGCCATTCGGCCCATCGAGTCTGCACCAACCACTTAAGCCCTCACTTCCACCCTGTCCCCGTAACCCAATAACCCCTCCTAACCTTTTTTGGTCACTAAGGGCAATTTATCATGGCCAATCCACCTAACCTGCACGTCTTTGGACTGTGGGAGGAAACCGGAGCACCCGGAGGAAACCTACACAGAAATGGGGAGAACGTGCAGACTCCGCACAGTGACCCAGCAGGGAATCGAACCTGGGACTGTGGCCCTGTGAAGCCACAGTGCTAATCACTTGTGCTACCGTGCTGCCCAAACCAAATTCTCTCCACTTGTCTGGATGAGTGCAGCTCCAATGACACTCAAGAAACTTGACACCATCCAGGGCAAAGCTGCCCACATGATTGGCACCCCATTCATCACATTAAACATCCACTCACTCCATCACCAACGCGCAGTGATGGCAGAGTGTACCATCTACAAGATGCACAACAGTAATTCACCAAAGCGCCTTCCAAGCCCGCGATCTCCACCACATCAAAGGACAAGGGCCGCAGGTGAATGGGAACACCACTACCTGCAAATTTCCCTCCAAGCCACACACCATCCTGACTAGGAACTATACCATCATTCCCTCGCTGTTGCTGGGTCAAAATCCTGGAACTCTCTTCCTAAAAGCACTGTGGGTGTACCTACACCACCTGAACTGCTGCAGCTCAAGACGGTATCACACCACCACCGCCTCAAGGGCAATTAGGGATGGACAATACATGTTGGCCTAGCCAGTGAAGCCCACATCCTGTGAGAGAATTTTTGAAATCTCAATATAACTGGGCTAAATTAGCAATGCAATGTACATAATAGTACTTGGGGTTCCATGATCTCGAAATGGGAGAAATCAGGGGTGAAATTCTCCCGAAACGGCGCGATGTCCGCTGACTGGCGCCCAAAACGGCGCCAATCAGACGGGCATCGCGCCGCTCCAAAGGTGCGGAATGCTCCCCATCTTTGGGGGCCGAGCCCCAACATTGAGGGGCTAGGCCGACGCCGGAGGAATTTCCGCCCCGCCAGCTGGCGGAAACGGCCTTTGTTGCCCCGCCAGCTGGCGTGGAAATGACATGTCGGGGCGGCGCATGCGCGGGAGCTTCAGCGGCCGCTGAAAGTTTCCCACTCATGCGCAGTGGAGGGAGTCTCTTCCGCCTCCGCCATGGTGGAGGCCGTGGCGGAGGCGGAAGGGAAAGAGTGCCCCCACGGCACAGGCCCGCCTGCAGATCGGTGGGCCCCGATCGCGGGCCAGGCCACCGTGGGGGCCCCCCCCGGGGCCAGATCGGCCCGCGCCCCCCCCCAGGACCCCGGAGCCCGCCCGTGCCGCCTTGTCCCGCCGGTAAATAGGTGCTTTAATTTACGCCGGCGGGACAGGCAATTTATCGGCGGGACTTCGGCCCATCCGTGCCGGAGAATCGAGCGGGTGGGCCCGCCAACCGGCGCGGCGCGATTCCTGGCCCCGCCGAATCTCCGGTGCCGGAGACTTCTGCAACTGGCGAGGGCGGGATTCACGGCAGCCCTGGCGATTCTCCGACCCAGTGGGGGGTCGGAGAATGACGCCCCAGATTTCCCGGCAATGAGGGGCCTGAGTTATGTGGAGATACTAATATTGTTCTCCTTAGAATAGAAAAGGTTAAGAGGAAATTTAGTAGCAATGTTCAAGGTTACCAAGGGCATTGATAAGAGTAAATAAGGATGAATTTTATCACTGGCGACAAGGTTAAAGTGAAACATCTAAGGTAACTGGCAAAAGAATTCGAGGAGTAGCGAGGTGGAATTGTTGCTCTGGAAGGATGGTGGAGCCAGATATATATTTTTTAAATTTAGAGTACCCAATTAATTTTTTCCAATTAAGGGGTAATTTAGCGTGGCCAATCCACCTACTCTGCACATCTTTTGGGTTGTGGGGGCAAAACCCACGCAAACACGGGGAGAATGTGCAAACTCCACACGGACAGTGACCCAGGGCCGGGATCGAACCTGGGACCTCAGCGCCATGAGGCAGCTGTGCTAACCACTGCACCACCGCGCTGCCCCATGTGGGGCCAGATATAACAGTAACTTTCAAAAGGGAATTGGATGCACACATGAGAAGGGACATTTTGTAGGCCTGTGTGGAAAAGCATGGAAGTGAGACTAATTGTATAGCTTGTTCAAAAAAGTGGCGCAGACATGATGGGCTGAATGGCCTCCTCATGCACTGTAAGGTTAGCACAGTGGTTCGCACTGTGGTAAGGTTAGCACAGTGGTTCACAGCACCAGACCCAGGTTAAATTCCAGTCTTGGATCACTGTCTGTGTGGAGTTTGCACGTTCTCCCCGTGGCTGCGTGGGTTTCCTCCGGGTGCTCTGGTTTCCTCCCAGAATCCAAAAGATGCGCAGATTAGGTTGATTGGCCATGATCAATTGCCCCTTGGTGCATGTTAGGTGGGATTACAGGGATAGGGAGGGAGAGTGGGCCTAGATAGGATGCTCTTTCAGAGGGTTGGTGCAGACCCGATGGGCCAAATGGCCTCCATCTGCACTGAAGGAATTCTATGGTGCTAAAATTCTCTGATATCTGAATTGACGTGGCACCTTCCTCTTCTTAGTGATTAATATTCTGCTGCTAGAAATGTTAACGGAACAAGAAGACATCAAGCAAACGCCCATGGGCTTTAGCCTATGATTGCCATCAAGTTGGCCTCATGGATAGAACTTTCCATGCTTAATCAGAAGGTCGAGAGTTCAAACTGCCTCATCTTGACTGACATTTCCCTGAAATGTCTCAGGAACTGCGCTTTGAATGAAATAGTAACTGAGGTCCTGTCCGCTGGCTCAGAACAAACATATAAAAGTTTGTTCCCGGGAATTGTATTCGATGGTGTTCGAGAAGGTTGAGTTCAAATGGACTGAAAGGTCAATTCACCGAAATCAATCTGGCGGAAACTCCCAACCAAATCAATCTGTCATTCCATCGTCGACGTTGCTCCAGCACCTGAAAGACCACAAGGGGGCCGAGCATTAGTCCTTGGAGCTGCCCTCATGCATGGGCACTGGTGCAATTTCATCGCCACAGAAGACACATGGAAGTTAACATGTGCAGAAAATGTCCTTAAATGGTCATTACAACCGATGATAAACAGGATGGAGACAATTCCCTTGTGTTCTCCGTAAGAATCTGCCACCCTTTGAAATGACTTGCCGCGTCCTGAAGTATCTACAATCGATTAAATGATAAAAGATTCATAAAAATGCTGGAAGTCTGTATTTAAAGGTGATTGTTTCAGTGAAAGAGACTGGTGTTTTTGCGGCATTGAAACACCTTGAACACACTAGGACTGTATTCTACAGGAAAGAGGCTGAGGAGTGGCCATTGATGGGGCAGGTGCAGAGACGATGCTTCCTTGTGGACGGGAGACAAGAACTAGGGGGCCTTGAATATAATATAGTCCCTAATAATCCAATGGGGAATTCAAAAGAAACTTATTTACCCAATGGTAATGTGTGAATGTGGAATTTACTATCACAAGGAGTGGTTGAGATGAATAGCATAGCACATAGGGGGAAGCTGGATAAATGCATAAAAGAGAAAGGGTTCAAAGAATGCACTGATCAGGTTAGATGAAGAGACCTGGAAGGAAGCTTGCATTAAGCATAAACAATGGCTAGCACTGCTGCCTCACAGCTCCAGGGACCTGGGTTCAATTTTTTGCCTTGGTAGACTGTCTGTGTGGAGTTTGCACTTTCTCCCCGTGTCTGCGTGGGTTTCCTCTGGATGCTCCGGTTTCCTCCCACAGTCCAAAGATTTGCAGGTTTGGTGGATTGGCCATGCTAAATTGCTCCTCAGTGTCCAGAAGGTTAGATGGGGTTACTGGGTTATGGGGATAGGTAGGGTGCTCTTTCCAAGGGCCGGTGCAGACTCGATGGGCCGAATTACCTCCTTCGGCACTGTAGAGACCCTATGGTTCTATAATGGCATGGCCCAACTGGGTGAAGTTGACCACTTCAGTATTATGTAACAACTGAGTGGGAAATTATCATTCTAAAGAGCTTTTGGCATGAGTGTTGCAGATCTGTGGCGCTCCAATGCACGGCAAATTGGATCTGTCCTATCATTCAACCCATAACAAGTGCCTGCTATCAATAGGGGCGAGATCAATGGAAACCAGGTGACGCCAAACAGGGAGAATGAGAATCAGAGTGCCTGAAGATCTCTTTCTGCGACCATCATTAATTGGGTTCACACTTTGACCTCGCGTTGGTTAGGTATCATTGAGTTTGCAGCAATAGGAAGGAACGAAATGGGTATATCGTAGCTGGCCTCTTATAGTTCAGCTTTTGGAACTTAAGACCATCCAAACATATACTGTCCATATCCTAACTTGCACTATGTCCCATTCACCCCTCAATCCCGTGCAAACCATTCCAGCAACAGCCCGGATTTAAATTTCTCAATTATACGTAGAAATCTCTCCATGGCTTTGCCTTTCCCTAACTCTGAAACCTACTTCACCCCTCTGGGAACTCCATGTTCATCCAATTATGGCCTATTATACCTGCCTGATTTTCATCATCCCATCGTTTGGGACCATGTCTTCAGTTCCTAGGACCTAAATCTGGAATACCCTCTCTAAACATCTGCACCTCTCTCTCTCCTCCTTTACGATGCTGTTTAAAACCTACCTCTTTGATCAGTCTTTTAATCACCTACCCAAATAGGCCCCTAAGTTGGTCAATGCCCGAATCCTGTCTGAACATAGAACATAGAACACAGAACATTACAGCGCAGCACAGGCTGTTCGGCCCTCGATGTTGCACCGACCTGTGAAACCAATCTAAAGCCCATCTACACTATTCCATTATCATCCATATGTTTATCCAATGACCATTTAAATGTCCTTAGTGTCCTGGTGCAATTCTGACTACAGCGAATTGCACTCTCACACTGGCAGTAAATGCCCTTAGAGCTGATGGCACAGTGCCACACACCCAGAGACTGCAGATTGGTGGCAAACTGGTGGTTATGGCTGGTTGGGCCACATTGCTCAACCCAGTGCGCCTTCTTCCATGCTATACAGTGCCGATTGCATACACAGGACCATTCCTGCCAATGTGATTTGCACACTATACACAAGAACACATTCGTCCATCAGAGCCTACAGTAACACCTTTTAAGAGAGAAAAGTCCAAACCAGAAGCGATCGAGTGGCTGCTGCCTCGTCCTCCTGCAACCACCATTAATATGCAGCACGGTCTGAATAAACCTATGTGGCAGGTTTCAGTGCAATGTCAGCGACCTGGAACATTTCCTCTGTTTCTCTCTCCACACATACTGCCCGACCTGCCGAGTATTTCCTTCCTTTTCATCTTTGATATTAAACATCTGTCGGACACTGGTTAGATCACGCTTGGAGTATCGTGCACAATTCCGGTCTCCAGGATTATATTAAAAACAAATATATAGAGGCAATGCAGACGGTGCAAACGAAATTTATAAGGTTGTTACCAGAACTGAGAGTTTATAACCATCCACAACACTAAACAGACTGGTCTCTTTCCTCTCTCTAGCAAAGAGAAGATTTGGAGGGGGCGGGGGGGGGGGGGGCGCTGGACATAGAGCAAATGTTTTCACTTGTGCAGGAATCAGAAACTAGGGATCATAAATATAAGATTGTCACTAATAGGTCTCTTTCAGAAATAACTTCTTTAGCCAGAGATTGGTCAGTATGTGGAGCTTACTCCCACACGGTGTAGTTGAGGTTTCTTTAATATTATTCTTTCCCGGGATGTGTGCATCTCTGGCTCGGCCAGCATTTATTGCCCATCCCGAGCTGCCAAATGGCTTGCTATGCCATTTCAGAAGGCATTGAAGATTCAACCACATTGATGCATTTAAGGAGAATTTATACAAATACCTAAGGGAGAAAAGAATAGAAATTTACACTCATAGGGTTCAGTAAAACAGGTTAGGATGAGGCTTCTGTGGAGCATCAACATTGCAACAGACCAGCTGGGCTGTATGGCCTTTTTCTGTCCTCTACATTCAACGCAGTTCTACGTAATAAAACTTAAATATTATGAATGTATATAAATTCGAAATAGGAACTTAATACATTTGTATCTGTTTCTTTGTCACTATCGTCATCCGCCTCTCTTATAGCAATAGGCTGTGGTGGTTATTGCCTGCAAAGTGCCCTCATCAATTTTTAAGTCCGTGAAGTACTACTGGGTTTGACAATGTATTTCAGAGGTTAATACTTTCCAAGAGGATGATTCGAATAAGAAAGAAAAACTTGTATTTATAAAAGTAAGGTGGCAACATCTACGGGCAACACAGTGGCGCAGTGTTTAGCACTGCGGCCTCACGCGCCGAGGTCCCAGGTTCGATCGCGGCTCTGGGTCACTGTCCATGTGGAGTTTGCACATTCTCCCCGTGTTTGCGTGGGTTTCGCCCCCACAAACCAAAAATGTGAAGGCTAGGTGGATTGGCCACGCTAAATTGCCCCTTAATTGGAAAAAATGAATTGGGTACTGTAAATTTTTTTTAAAGTTTGCAACATCTACTAAATTATCAACAAAAGTTAACACTGAGCCACAGAGGAGCTACGAAACCAGGCAACCAGAAGCTTGGTCAGAGGGATATGCTTTAAAGTATGTTTCTGCAGGAGGGGGGAGGTTACAGGAGGGTTTAGGCAATGCTTCACCTTTAGGCTAAGTTTCGGATATAATGTCTTTACCCAGAGATTGTTCAGAGTGTGGAGCTTGCTCCCACGTGGAGTAGTTGAAGCAACTAAAGTCTAGGATGGAAATTAAAATGGTGCTGCAGCTTGCAGGGCAGCAAGTGAGGCACATGGAGAGTGACGCCTGAGCAGCTATTTGGACTGCCTGAATTAGTCAGCCCTATTATCACGGTTCCAGTGCTGCTTTTATGATCGACGCCCACGGCAAATACTTGTTGCCTTTTCCCCACTGCCAGCTGCCTGGGTTCAGCGCGGACTATGGGGTCAGTGGGAACTTGAGCTGCTGAAACCCGGACATGCAGGTGACAGGGATGCTGGTGAGGAAGGATCCATCACTATGGCGAGCCAGGCCTTCGCATATCTCAATCGCATATCAGCTGCTCTGTTGTCTCAGCCTCCCCACCACCTCCCCAAAGGGAAGCATGAGCATCCCCGGCTAAAGGTACACTGTCAGCAGATGGTCGCTGAGCACCTTTGGTTTGCCTGACACCCATCCACCCATCTCCTATGCTTCCTCCTCCAAACAGCCGCCGATACGCAGGCAAAGTCAGCAGCCATTTTAAACACATCACCATCCCACAAACAACAAAGAGGCTCATGGATTTTCAGAGGATGTTGGTTGAGGAGATGTGTTTGGGGGCGCGGGGGAGGATGTTGGTCAGGACACCCTGACTTGTTTTGCTTAAGACCCACTAAAAAACAGAAGAGATCTGCTTTGCCACCTCTGAAGTACAACACCTGAGGCAATGCCTCTCACTGCACCCAAGCACTTAGCTTTAGACTAGGTGCTGAGATATTGGACCAAAGTGATGACTTTAGAAATTCTCAGCCAGGTAAAGAGTCACCCAGACTCGAAATCTCGACAGATAGTGTCAGACCTGCTGCAATTGTCCAGCATGTTCTGTTTTGATCTCTGCCCTGCTCAACACTCAACTCAGTCTCAACTGTTTGCTTTGCTCCATTGATTGAACCCCGCCCCCCCCATTTCCAACGCACACGCAAACACAACGGGGATGGGGAAAAAATCTAATGCTCATTGTCTCAAATGATGTAGTTAAATAATGTGACACACACATTAGGACGGTGCAAGAAGTTCTTAAAGGCCAAACAAAGTCACGGTTGACTCAAGAGCTAAACCGGGAGTCCAGAGCGACAAAGGCAGGATCAGGTATTCAGGTCTCCAGTCAGCCCCCTCCCCTCCCCTCCTCTGCACAGGTTGGTGTCCAACTTTGAGCTGCTCGTCAGGAGAGGCAATTTGGGAGAGATGGGGACGGGGATGGAATGGGACAGGGATGAGGTTGGGGATGGGGTTAGGCATGGGGCAGGTTGGGGATGGGGATGGGAATGCAGATGGGGGCAGGAATGGGGAATGGGGGTGGGAATGGGGTTGGGGTGAGGCGGGTTGGGGGATGGGGATGAGAATGGGGATGGGAATGGGGTTGGGATGGGACTGGATTGGGGATAGGGACAGGGATGGGGATGGGGTTGGGGATGGGGGCAGGGATGGGGATGGGGTTGGGGGATGGGGATGGGAATGGGGATGGGAATGGGGTTGAGGATGGGACTGGGTTGGGGATGGGGACAGGGATGGGGATGGGGACAGGGATGGGGATGGGGTTGGGGGATGGGGATTGGAATGGGGATGGGAATGAGGATGGGGCTGGGTTGGGGATGGGGACAGGGATGGGGATGGGAATGGGGTTGGGGCTGAGGATGGGACTGGTTTGGGGCTATGGACAGTGATGGGGATGGGGTTGATGTTGGGGTTGGGGCAGGTTGGGGGATGGGGTTGGGGATGGGGATGGGTTGGGGATGGGAATGGACTGGGGATGGGGACAGGGATGGGGATGGGGTTGGGGATGGGGTTGATGTTGGGGGTGGGTGTGTTGGGGGATGGGGTTGGGAATGGGGATGGGTGGGGGTTGTGGATGGGAATGGGTTGGGGATGGGGACAGGGACAGGGATGGGGACAGGGATGGGGACAGGGATGAGGATGGGGACAGGGATGGGAACAGGGATGGATGGGGACAGGGATGAGGACAGGGATGGATGGGGACAGGGATGCGGACAGGGATGGATGGGGACAGGGATGGGGACAGGGATGGATGTGGACAGGGATGGGGACAGGGATGGGCGGGTTGGGGATGGGGACAGGGATGGATGGGGACAGGGATGGGGCGGGTTGGGGATGGGGACAGGGATGGATGGGGACAGGGATGGGGACAGGGATGGGGATGGGGTCAGGGATGGGGACAGGGATGAATGGAGCGGGTTGGGGATGGGGATGGGACTGGGGTTGGGGTTGGGGGTGGGGCGGGTTGGGGGATGGGGATGGGAATAGGGATGGGGATGGGGGTGGGACTGGTGTTGGGGATGGGGACAGGGACGGGGATGAGAATGGCGACAGGGATGGGGATGGGAATGGGAATAGGGTTGGGGATGGGAAGAGGGTTGGGATTGAGGATGGGAAGGGGGTTGGGATTGGGGATGGGAAGGGGGTTAGGATTGGGGATGGTGACAGGGATGGGGATGGGAAGGGGGTTGGGATTGGGGATGGGAAGGGGGTTGGGATTGGGGATGGGAAGGGTGTTGGGATTGGAGGTTGGGGATAGGGATGGTGGTGGGGAAGGGGATTGGGGGATGAGGACAGGGATGGGGATGGGAAGGAGGTTGGAATTGGGGATGGGGATGGGGACAGGGACAGGAATGGGTCTCTGCTCTGTTTAACCTCCTCACCCCGGACGCAACGCAAACCAAAGCAAAGCAAAGAAGTTTTCCAATCAGTCGGGAGCTCCCACCTCGTACTCGATGTACTGCTTCCTCCATTCCGGCGTGACGTGCGCCGACAAATGTTCAGCAAATTTCATTGCTGTGAAAAACGCCGAGAACTGAGTATTTTTCCAGGAACCATACCAGGGGAAATAATCAAAGTAGCGCCGCCTTGTAGCCTCTCCCTCCTTAAGCCATCGACAGATTGTGGGGAGAAATGAATGGGTGTAGGTCCACCCCCCCCTCTCTGTACAATGATTAATTGTGCTGAAGTTGGAGTCGATCCCTGACACCTTTCCCTGGCGTCTAGGTAACAGCAACAGGATCACTGACCATCAATAAATAATGGAGTGAACCTCTGACAGCAAGGCAGGGAGGGAGGGGACACAGTGACACTCACATCAGCAACAAGAGCAACAGCACTTTCCCACCCAGCTAACCGCTCCGAGTTTTCAATGTGGCTTCATGTTCTTCAAAAACTAACTTGGCAATCACCGTCCTGACGGGAATCACACACATGGACCAGCCTCGGGAGTGTGTAGCCCAATTAACGGTGTTTGAATCATAGAATCATGGAATTTACAGTGCAGAAGGAGGCCATTCGGCCCGTCGAGTCTGCACCTGCCCTTGGAAAGAGCACCCTACCCAAACCCACGCCTCCACCCCATCCCCATAACCCCACCTAACATTTTGGACACTCGAGGGGCAATTTAGCGCGGCCAATCCACCTCTAACCATCGTTGGACTGTGGGAGGAAACTGGAGCACCCGGAGGAAACCCACGCACACACGGGGAGAAAGTACAAATTCCGCACAGTCACCTGAAGCCGGAATTGGTCGGGACACTGGAGCTGTAAGGCAACATTGCTAACCAGTATGCCACCCTGAAGTAAAATGAGAGGTGGTTGCATACATTTGGCTCTTGGTCCATTGAGTGTAGAAGAATGAGGGGTGGTCTACAGGGTGTTTAAAATATATATTTTTAAAAAGACTGGATGGAGTGGGCATGGGGAATCCTGGATAGATTATTGGTAAGCAAGGGAGTGATAGGTTATGGGGGCGAGGGAGGGTAAGCGGGATGCAGATTTGAGATCACTCTCAGATCAGCCGAACGAGGGGCTGAATGGCCTATTCCTCCTCCTGATCCTTGTTTGGATGTTTACATGTAACTATTTCCGTTCTGTAAAAGGTGAGGTGGGGTTACGGGGGTAGGGCTGGGGCCTGGGCCTGGGTGGAGTGCTCCTTTGGAGGGTCAGTGCAGACTTGATGGGCCGAATGGCCTCCTTCTGCACTGTTTAAGATTCTATGATTCTATATAGATTTTTATTCTTTAGTGGGGTGTAGGCATCGCTGGCAGGGCCAGCATTTGTTGCCCATCCCTAATTGCCCTTGAACTGAGTGGTTTGATGGCTGATTTCAGAGAGCAGTCAGGCACATTGTGTGGGTCGTGTGTAGACCAGACAACCTTCCCCAAAGGACCTCTACAACAATCGATGATAGTTTCATGGTCACTTGAGACGAGTTTATAATTCCAGATTTATTAATTGAATTTTAATCCCACCAGCTGCCGTGGTGGGATTTGAACCCGTGCCCCCCAACGCTTTAGCCTGCGCCTCTGGATTCCTCATCCAGTGACATTAACACTACCTCACCCTCTCCCCAATACATATGTGACTTGGATATTGGAATATGGAATAAAGAGTCAAACTCTGCCCATGATACCAACCTTGGAGGTCTGGCTGACAACGCAGATGATACCAATCGACTGCAATGGAATATAGGGGGTCTTGTGGCGCAGTGGGCAGCATCGCTGTGTCTGAGACAGAAGATCCAGATTCAAGTCCCATCCCAGAAACTGATGGCCGTAACATGGTCAAGTAGGTTAAGTGTTTCAACTTGCAAATCCTTCTGGCAGCAAGAGTGGTGAGATAAATAGAAGAGAATTGTGCATTGAAGTCATGTTTTTAACAAAATGCTTACAGACAGTACGTCTGCTAGAGCTAAAATTAAAAGTGAAATAATCAGTAATTGTTGGGGGAAGTGTTCTGCTAATAGATATTAAAAACATTTTATCTGTTTGCAGATAGAGAGCTAATGTAATGTTGTAACAGTTTGAACCTGCCTAAACAAATCAAGGCACTTCTTGTAATAAGGTACAAAGGAATGCTGTGTGCTTTGAGTGCAGCTGATGTAGCTAATGGTGGGAGAGGGGCAGTCTTTCTGGACAAGGGAGTTGCTTCCAGGCCTCCAAGCTGAGCCAGAAGGTTTCTGCTTGGCCCTAAAATAAAGTTTGACTCTCCATGGACTCTGCACCAAGATAAACAAGTAATACCTGTTTGTTAACTTTATACATAAGTGGTATTTGAAATGTATGGGTTTCCTTAATTGGAATGTAGAGGCAGGTTTCAGGAAGCAAGATAAGATGTTGTAACTATTAACTGTAAATATACTTGTATGTTGCTTAATTCTGTGATCAAATTAAAGTTTGTTTTATTATAAAAGCTGTCCACTGGTCAGTGTTATCACTCCTGTGGTGCAGTAACATTTCCTCACAGTTTTACCAAATGCAAATGGTTGGGTTCTAATCTGGGATCTTAACTAAAATTGGAGTTCGGTATGGACCTATAATAGTGGGAGAGACTCCTGGTCAGCCACGCTTGATGTGGAGTGGCCCTCGTCAAGCTATACGCCCCAGGCGACAGACTGGTGATCTGTTATGGAACTTACTTGCTATGCAAACAGACAGAAGTCTGTCTTAGTGCATTACCAGCTGCGTGATGAGTTTTGAAACTTGGAAGCAACAGTATATAAACAGGCGAGCAGGAAGGACAGACAAGTGTCGGATGGAATCTAATACAAAGAATTTGGAATGATGCTTTCTGGTAGACAGGATAGGGAGAACCAATAGAGACTTAATGGCACATTTCTAAAGAGTGTGCAGGAGCAAGGGGCCTTGGGCATTCAGGCACATCGACCTTTGAAGATGGCAGGACATACTTGATCACTCCACAGAGAACCGAGACTGGAGGATTGGTGTAAACAGACTCGCTGCGATGTGGTCCACTCTCCCGCCAAACCTACAGCAGGAGGTCAGGTAACTCTGGCAGAAATTCGACCCCATTTGTCTCCATGGAAACTAGCCCCTCTGGTATGTGAACTCTCCCAAGGGAGGACTAATAGCCACCCACTGGTAAGGAGGAAGACAGCTGATGAAACGATCGTTTTTCAGTAACCTGAGAGCATTGCAGTAAAAATATTATTTCACACACAATAAACAGGTAAAACATTACCCGATTCAATCAGACACACCCGCATATCCCACATTCTCTCTTTAAAAATGTTTCCCTCTGAAGCCTGAGTTTGCGGGACACCCAATAATTTTCATAGTACCAGGTCAAGGGCAGAACGGGGTCATTCGGCCCTTGATGGCTCTTTGAAGGAGCTGTCCAATTAGTCCCAATCCCTGTGCCCTTTCCCCCGTCGTCCCGCATACTTCACCGCTTTCAAACATTTATCCGATTCCTTTTTGCAAGCTACTGCCTCCATCCCCCCTTCAGGCAGTGAATTCACTGCCGTTAAAAATAACTCCCCCCCCCCCACCCCACGGCGTGTTTTCTGGTGGCAGATGGGATATTCCGGTCCTGCCAATGTCTACAGTGTTTTGTGTGGTTTGCCCATCCTGTCTCTGGAAAACCTCCTGCGAGAAGGGGGCCAACTTTGGCAGGAGTGGAAAATCCTGCAGGTGAGAATCATAGAATCCCTGCAGTGCAGAAAGAGGCCATTCGGCCCATCGAGTCCGCACCGACACTTGGAAAGGCCACCCTACCTAGGCTCAATCCCCCGCCCTGTAACCTCACCCTAAAGGGCAATTTGTCATAGCCAATCCACCTAAGCCTGCACATCTTTGGGATGGGGGAGGAAACCGGAGCACCCGGAGGAAACCCACGCAGCCACGGGGAGAAAGTGCAATCCCCACGCAGACTGTTAGCCGAGGTCGGAATCAAACCCGGGTCCCTGGCGCTGTGAGGCAGCAGTGCTAACCACTGTGCCACCAAGGCTGGAAAATCCTGCCCCACATCTCAGCTCACAGAACTGTAGCTGATTTTTCTCCCACTCACTGATGGATGGGAGGAAATGAGACTCATACAGTTTCTAGCACCTGACCTACTGTCATCATGTCACAATGTTACTGAGTCCTGTCTTCTGTTATAAGACGCAGAGCCTCATGGGTAAATGCCAGCATCTTCCTGAAGCTGTTCCGCAAGGTTGCGGTGACCTTCGTGATTTGGCACCAGGGAAATTCAGATGCACATGGAGGGAACATTCTCCACCGCCAATGTTGACAAACACTTCCCCATTTTATATCTGTCTCTTAAACTATGGATCCTCTTCCAACCTCCCATGCCACTCCACCACTCCTACTCCCCTTCATTGAGCATCACCAAATTGGTTTCCTTTCTACCAACAACATTGAAAGCACCATCGTCAAAATCACCAAAGACATATCTGTGGGTTTCAACTAGATCTTTGTATCTCTTCTTGCCTGAATTAATATATCCATTATTAGCGCAATTCACCCTTCTCTATGAAAATATGTGATCACACGAGAGTAGGTACAGTGGAGGTGCGGCACGGTGGCACAGTGGTTAGCACTGTTGCCTCGCTTCGCCTGGGTCCCAGGTTCGATTCTCGGCTTTGGTCACTGTCTATGCGGAGTCTGCACGTTCTCCCCGTGTCAGCATGGGTTTTCTCCGGGTGCTCCTGTTTCCTCCCACAAGTCCCAAAAGACGTGCTGTTAGCTGAATTGGACATTCTGAATTCTCCCTCCGAACAGGCGCCGGAGTGTGGCGACTCAGGGCTTTTCACAGTAACTTCATTGCAGTATTAGTGTAAGCCTACTTGTGACAATAATAAAAATTATTATTACAAGGATGTTGTCAAGACGAGAATGTTTTAATTAAGGAAAGATTGGATGAGCCGGGGGTGTTTTCTTTGGGATGGAGACAGCTGACGGGAGATTTAATTGGGTTGAATAAAATTATGAGGGATCTTGTTAGGGTGGACTGTAGGGTGGTCTCATGGTGCGGTGGGTAGCGACCCTGCCTCTAAATTCAAGTCCCATTCCAGGACATGATGCTCATAGATGGTGCGTTCAGAACCTGGCCAAAGCAGGTTGTTTGAAGATCTAGTAAATCCTTCCAAAATGGCAAGAGTGGGAGAGTCTCTTGTTTAGAGCCTGTGTATACAGTGCATCTGTCTCCACTCTGTACTACATCCATTTTGACTTGCACCAGGCCTGACAGGATGACAAGGCAATGAGACTTGGGCACATAGACTTGCCACAGGTTCAGGGGCGATACACTGCACCCATGTCATTCTCCGGGACCCGCTGCATCGGGGAGTCCCCTTCACCAACCAAAATGGGTTCCACTTCCTCAATGTCCAGATGGTGAGTGGCCGCCAGATGCATTTTTGCATGTGTGTGCCCATTTTTCAGGGAGCGCGCATGACAGCTACATCCTCAGTCAGTCACAGGATCCCTGAAATCTTCGCCGAACACCCCGGGTTACAGGCTGCTGACACCAGTGCGGAGCCACCAGACCATTATGGAGGCCAGATATAATGAGGCGCATATTGTGACCCGAGCTGCCATCGTGCAGTGCATCAGACTTGTTGAAGATGCGGTTCCAGTGCATCGACAGGTCTGGTGGGCCCTATAATACAGCGCCCGAGGGTCTCTTGCATTGTCATGGTCTGCTGTGCCTCCCACAACCTGCTTCTGCAGCAGGGCTCCCTGAGGATGACCTCGAGGAGCGACTTGTATCCTCGGATGAGGAGGACATGCTAGAGGGCGTCAAGGAAGACCTTTCTGAGAATCCTGAGGGTGGAGGTAAGCCGGGGGCGAGGGTACGCATTGGCAGGAGGGCTACAGATGCCCTCATCACCTCACGCTTCATGGAGGCAGACTAGCTCGCTGTACTGCAGTATAACCTCCATCCCACCCCCCATCGATCCTCTACAACCAGTGGATGAAGGTGGCCAAGATATTGACCATCAGTATTCTGGGGCTGGGGTGTCATCGCGTGCCAGCCGCCCATTCAATACAGGAGGGTGATGACGACTGATATGACACCCTGGACTAGTGCATGGTCAGTCCCAGTTCCACTTGACCCTGAGTTGCAACACAGTTGAAATTAACTCTTAATTTTAAAAATACCCATAGTCTTTGGTCTTTGGATGGCCAGTAAGTACAGTGACCAGGTTTGTAAATTTAAATAACTTTTATTTAATAACAATAACAATAACCGCAAGAAACTTCAGAGAGTCGTGAAACACGCACGAACAGACTCAAAGACAGCTTCTTCCCCGCTGTTACCAGACTCCTAAACGACCCGCTTATGGACTGACCTGATTAACACCCCTTGTATGCTTCACCCGATGCCGGTGCTTATGTAGTTACATTGTGTACCTTGTGTTGCCCTTTTATGTATTTTCTTTTATTTCCTTTTCTTTTCATGTACTTAATGATCTGTTGAGCTGCTCGCAGAAAAATATTTTTCACTGTACCTCGGTACACGTGACAATAAACAAATCCAATCCAATAGCTATAATTAAATATGCAGCAAATACAACTTGTTAATTATTATATAATTTCTAACCCCTCCTCTTTAACTTGTCCCACCATTTACACATGCACAAGACAGACAAACACAGATGGAAAAGAGGGGGGTTAAAAATACTAAAAGCATAAGAGTCTCTGTTTCAGGTGGACATCTTCAAGTTTGATCTTTCTTCAGTCTAGACGTCCAGTTGGATGTTTTTGCTTTCAGTCTGCAATGGTTTGCTCTGTAGACACATAAGGGTTTCGCGACTTCTCCGTAGACTCAGATAAAGCAGGCAGAAATCATTTGGGAGAAAGAGAGAGAGAGAGAGAGCAACTCACAGCCTCTCCTCTCAGCGTCTAGGAGCTTTTTCTTGGCCCTCTGAAAACACCCACAGAATGCACATTAGAGGTGGAAGCAGCCTGCTGCCTTCCACACCCTGTTGCCTGAGATGCCCTTAGTGGGTGCCCTCTGCAGGGTGAAGTCCTAGAGGGCCCCAGCCTACTTTCGGGTGGCACTGGTGTTATTGCATTACCCTGTTCTGCCTGCTGTGCCTGAGTTGTGCCCGTCTCAGGAGGGGGGGATTCAGGCTGGCTGGTCTCCTGGGTGGAAGGCACCCAGCTCCAGCAGATTCTCCGTGTGCTTGTGGGCCCTGGATTACTCCACGGGATGAAGGGGCAACTGGAGTGAGCTCCAGAAGCCTCAGTGTCATCTGGTAGGTGGATTGGCCATGCTAAATTGCCCCTTAATTGGAAAAAGGTAATTGGGTTCACCAGAATTTTTTTTTTTTAAAGGCCTGCGTGGGTTTCCTCCGGGTGCTCCGGTTTCCTCCCACAGTCCAAAGATGTGCGGGTTAGGTGAATTGGCCAATGATAAATTGCCCTTAATGTCCAAATTGCCCTTGGTGTTGGGTGGAGGTGTTGAGTTTGGGTAGGGTGCTCTTTCCAAGAGCCGGTGCAGACTCAAAGGGCCGAATGGCCTCCTTCTGCACTGTAAATTCAATGATAATCTATGATTAATCTAGGACAAAGGTTCGGCACAACATCGTGGGCCGAAGGGCCTGTTCTGTGCTGTATTTTCTATGTTCTATGTTCTCACTTTGTCAACACACACATGGTTGGAATAAATGATGATCTCACTTTTGTGACATCTTAATTGCACATTTTGTAGACACAGCACCTGTCTGTAGAGGTAGACAGCATGAAAACAGGCCCTTTGGCCCAACTTGTCCATACTGCCCAGTTTTAATTACTAAGCTAGTCCCAATTGCCTGCATTTGGCCCATAACCCTCTCTACCCAGCTTTCCCATATAACTGTCTGAATACTTTTTAAAAGACAAAATTGTACCCGCCTCTACTACTGCCTCTGGCAGCTCGTTCCAGACACTCACCAATCTCTGTGTAAAACAGTTGCCCCTCTGGACCCTTTTGTATCTCTCTCCTCTCACCTTAAACCTATGCCCTCTAATTTTAGACTCCTCTACCTTTGGGAACAGATGTTGACTATCTACCTTATCTATGCCCCTCATTATTTTATAGACCTCTATAAGACCACCCCTAAGCCTCCTACACTTCAGGGAGAAAAGTCCCAATCTATCCAGCCTCTCCTATGGCAGCACAGTAGCATGGTGGTTAGCACTATGGCTTAACAGCTCCAGGGTCCTGGGTTTGATTCCCGGCTTGGGTCACTGTCTGTGCGGAGTCTGGAAATTCTCTCCCGTGTCCGCGTGGGTTTCCTCCGGGCGCTCTGGTTTCCTCCCACAAGTTCTGAAAGACGTGCTGTTAGGTAACTTAGACATTCTGAATTCTCCTACTGTGTACTCAAACAGGCGCCGGAATGTGGTAACTAGGGGCTTTTCACAGTAACTTAATTGCAGCATTAATGTAA
The DNA here is from genome assembly GCF_047496885.1 of Scyliorhinus torazame. Classification (NCBI taxonomy): domain Eukaryota; kingdom Metazoa; phylum Chordata; class Chondrichthyes; order Carcharhiniformes; family Scyliorhinidae; genus Scyliorhinus; species Scyliorhinus torazame. The sequence continues at coordinate 100,082,608 of NC_092728.1, read as the reverse complement.
GCCTACTTGTGACAATAAAGATTATTATAACTTAACCACCAAGTGCCGGTAGCATCCTAGTAAATCTTTTCTGCACTCTTTCTAGTTTAATAGTATCCTTTCTATAATAGGGTGACCAGAACTGTAGACAGTATTCCAAGTATGGCCGTACTAATGTCTTGGACAACTTCAGCAAGACATCCCAACTCCTATTCAATGTTCTGCCCAATGAAAGCAAATTTTCAAAATGCTTCTTCACCACCCTGTCCACCTGTGACTCCACTTTCAAGGAGCTATGAACCTGTACCCCTCATTCTCTTTGTTCTGTAACTCTCCCCAACTCCCTCCCATTAACTGAGTAGGTCCTGCCCCGATTTGATCGACCAAAATGCATCACCTCACATTTATTTAAACTAAACTCCATCTGCTATTTCTCGGCCACTGGCCCAATTGATCAAGAACCCGCTGCAATCCTCGGTAACCTTCTTCACTGTCCACCATGCCACCAATCTTGGTGTCATCTGCAAACTTACTAACCATGCTTCCTAAATTCCAAATCATTAATATAAATAATAAATAACAGCGGACCCAGCACTGATCCCTGAGGTACACCACTGGTCACAGGCCTCCAGTTTGAAAAACAACCCTCTGCAAGGTTTCATAGAATTTACAGTGCAGAAGGAGGCCATTCGGCCCATCGAGTCTTCACCGGCTCTTGGAAAGAGCGGCCTATCCAAGGTCAACACCTCCACCCTATCCCCATAACCCAGTAACCCCACCCAACACTAAGGGCAATTTTGGACACTAAGGGCAATTTATCATGGCCAATCCACCTAACCTGCACATCTTTGGACTGTGGGAGGAAACCGGAGCACCTGGAGGAAACCCACACACACACGGGGAGGATGTGCAGACTCCACACAGACTCGTTAAACCAGGATTTTTAAAACATTACTGAAACAGGTATATATAATACAATCTGTATTAAAAATTCCTACATTCAGCACAAGAGTCTTTGACTGTGTGGAACGTGTTTCTGTGAGAGACTACACCTCAGGTGAATAAAGGATTGCAGCAATTGTACCTTCCAAACCAACTCCGATTTCACATGCTGTGCAAACTGACGACTAACTAATTTGGCGTTGACACACTGGCCAATTATTGTCTGCACACAGTGAGAGTCGAGAGCCTGCACCAGATGTTTTCCCAGAGGGTATGGACGGAGAAATGCCAGGCTTGAGGAGTACAACTGCCGAGATTATGGTTACGGCCGAATCATTGACACAACCAGAAACAGTTCCTGACTTGCTTTCGTTAGATATAACACCGACCAGTGTACAAGAAGACTCTCATAGTACCCCTAAGAATCAAGTACCTGAACGTTGTGTTATGCCAAAACCAGACAGAGACTAACTTCCTAATGTACATATAGATTCGTAGAATTTACAGTGCAGAAGGAGGCCATTCAGCCCATCGAGTCTGCACCGGCTCTTGGAAAGAGCACCCTACGCAAGGTCAACACCTCCACCCTATCCCCATAACCCAGTAATCCCATCCAACACTAAGGGCAATTTTGGACACTAAGGGCAATTTATCATGGCCAATCCATCTAACCTGCATATCTTTGGACTGTGGGAGGAAACCGGAGCACCGGAGGAAACCCACGCACACACGGGGAGGATGTGCAGACTCCACACAGACAGTGACCCAAGCCGGGATCAAACCTGGGACCCTGGAGCTGTGAAGCAATTGTGCTATCCACAATGCTACCGTTCTGTTATGTATCCATAATATAACAATGTTAGTTTTGGTATAATGTGTTGGATCTGTGTTAATATGTTTGATTAAGTGAAAATGCTACAGACACTAAAGGAGTAAAGAGGGAGGGGTGTTGTGTATCAGAGTAACACCATTGGCTGGTGGAATGTCACGTGTTACGCAATAATGTCACCAGAGCATTTTGCGGCTTTTGTAGAGTTCACCATTGTACCCTGTCTGTGCAGAATTTTTTTAATAAACCTCTTGCACTGTATTATGCAAACTCAACGTATGCCACCTTTGATTCTTTGCAGCTATATGACAATCGTCTTGTGGCATTGCATCCCAGTCCTCTTGTAGAGGGTGCTGGCACTGACCAGTGCTGCCACCATCTTCCCAGGCAGGGTTCATTATCTTGCTGGAGGGTCTCGTGCCAGCCTGAGGGTAGATTGTTCCCCTTCCTCCCTCTATGGCATTAGGCAGACGGATGAGGGCCCCCTCGGTAAGCAGGCGTCTTCGCTGACATCCTCCTGGCTTGACTGTGCACAGGTGCTATGGAACTGCTCAAATGCAGCGCCTCCTTGGACTTTCAAAAAATTCATTGATGGGATCTGGGCATCGCTGCCGAGGGCAACATTTATTGCCCATCCTTGAGAAGGTGGCGGTGAGCTGTCTTCTTGAACCGCCGCAGTTCCTGAGGTGTAGGTACGTCCAATGTGCAGTTAGGAAGGGAGTCCCAGGATATTGACCCTGCGACAATGAAGGAACTGCAATACATTTCCAGGTCAGGTTGGTGAGTGACTTTGAGGGGAACGGCCAGGTGGAGGTGTTCCCAGGTGTCTGCTGATCTTGCCCTTCTGGAAGGTAGTGGTCCTGGGTTTGGAAGGTGCTGCCTCAGCAGAAATGCTCAGATGATCCCCAGGGTCGCGAATCAGATCCTTCCCGGCAGGGCCATGGCGTTTTCCATGTGGGGATTTTTTTCCCAAAGTGACGAAAAATTGGGGTCTGGATTGCGCTGCTGGGGCCTACGCAATCGCACCGATTTTCATGCCAAAACTGACACTTAGCCATATTTTGGGAAAATTCTGCCCTTAATGTGAATCACTTTGGGGTGTCTTGATGATGTGGAAGGTGCTATCCAAATGAAAATTCCTTCTTTCTACTTTTCGTGCTTGGTCCTAAATGGCATGGCCCTGACAGCCCAGGTTAGTTGAAGAATTCAAGGTCAAAATCTTTGTTGATCTCAAGATCAAGGGCAGCACGGCGGCACAGTGGTTCGCACAGCTGCCTTTTGGCATCAGGGACCCGCATTCATTTCTAGCCTCGGGTGACTACTCTGTGCAGAGTTTGCACTTTCTCCCCGTGTCTGCGTGGGTTTCCTCTGGGTGCTCTGGTTTCCTCCCACAGCCCAAAGATGTGCAGATTTGGTGGATTGGCCATACTAAATTGCCCCTTAGTGTCCAGGGATGTACAGGTTCGGATACAATGGTAGGAAGGGGTGGGCGGGGGAGTGGATATGAGTGGGCATAAGTAGGGTGCTCTTTCGGAGGGCTGGTGCAGACTCAATGGCTGAACGGCCTCCTTCTACACTGTAGGGATTCTATGGTTCTATGAGTGCCTTTGATCAGAGAATTGATATAGTTTTGATGGAGAGGGGTGGAGTGACAACTGAGGAAAAAGATGGTGAATAGGCAGACCCCTTTGTGTCTTTTACAGTTAACTTTTTTTGGTTTGAACAGAGTGGAATCATGGCTGAGGTAGCCAGTTTAGTTGCTGTGACACTGCGAACATAGACTCAGTTGGCAGGACAGCTGGTTACATACTTACATGCTATGCCTTCTATTTAGTCTTCATGCCGTAGCCCTCTCTAAGCACAACAGAAACACAGTTGGAACTTAGCCAACCCCCACACATACAAACACCTTTATGCAGCATGAATCTAACTATAGGTTTTAGCCTTCCAGGCTCAGAAACATTAAATTAACTTAAAACTCGACCTTATTTCTAATGTTTACCAATACAGAAACAAATCCCTTGAAACTACCTTTGTTTTCCTAACAAATATCCATCCCCAATTGCCCTTAAG